>NC_090755.1:39598537-39608537 GCF_036898095.1 Palaemon carinicauda | reverse complement strand
GAAAACCAGAACGACAACCAAGTATTACTGGAGCTCCGGCAGTACACACGCCAACAAAATGTTCCCATTTGATACCTTGTGTCTCAAAAAGCTGTCGACTTTGTTAAATATATCCCTTTTGCAGTTGTTCTGGAGCTGAGAGTTTCACAAAACAAAAATTCGTCTTCCAAGGACTTGTCATGTACGTATCATACATAGACGCAAAGTTGGGCTAAGTATAAAATTTCCGTTGTTTCATCAAACTGGATTGCAAAAATGTTGAAAATTGAATTCTGAATCTTGAAGATCACCTACGACAGTGTGTTATCACACATCTCCGCTATACACCTCCTTGCAGTATCATTTGATAGGGAGACATGCTTCAGCTTATCAAGATCAGAACTTCCAAATACATTCGATATGATATCTTTGCGGCAAGGTAATATTAGTTGTTCTCCGATGTTGTGGGTTTTTTAGCTTTACATCCCCCCTCCTGATTTATTTTAGAACCTGAGTATCTAAAGTCTTCCACCTGTTTTTTAACTAAGTCCTACTTTCATGTTGGGCTATTTGCATATAGCAACTGTAATAACTCTTAATTTCCGATATCTTTACTTAAAACATCCAAGGCTATCACAAATAAAAAGACTCTTAATTTTAACCCCTAGTGTAATAAAAAAAAACTAACTTATTTTACAATTTCTTAGTGATGCAAGGAGTGTTCTTCAAGCTTTAAAAGTTTTAATTCTAGTAACCCTCTTCTTTTAAAGATTTTATAATGGCTTTTTATTATTGGACGGAGAGGTATAACAGTTCGATTTTGTTGGGTTCCAGCACATGTAGGTGTGTCTGGGAATGAGAAGGCAGATTTACTGGCGAAGAATGCGACATCAGAGTTGCTACCAAGGAGGTATCCCATTCCCTGTAATGATTTCCTACCATACATCAAGAAATTGGTTTGTAATAAATGGCAACAGCACTGGGATAGTCTAGATGGCAATAAAATGAGGGAAGTAACAAATATCATATCACCTTGGAGGTATAACATGATACCCCTAAAATGGGAGACGACTCTTTGTCGTCTCCGTATTGGTCACGCACGGTTGACACACGTGTTACTGCTGAAGGGCCAACACCAACCATATTGCGAGGACTGTTTAGTACCTTTAACAGTGAGGCATTTGTTAACCGAATGCCTTAGTTATGATAACTTAAGAAATAGATATCGAGGTGAGGATGGCATGTTCATCCTTGCCCAGATTCTTGGACATGATGTGCCCTACTATGTGAGCGACATTTTTAGATTTATTTCAGAAGCAGGTCTTCTGAAAACGATTTAACTATTATAATGACTTTTTAACTTATATGGTTTTAATTGAATTCTCTTTTATTTTTCATATATAATAAATGCTATCGGCGTCAATGACCTTAGGTGTCAGGATGCCAAAAAATTTTCAATCAATCAAACAATCAATCAAAAGTTACTGTTTCTCAAACAGCGGTTATTACATTTTCCGTGTTATTTTGTATATCATTTCTAAAATTATAACCAACTTCTCCGGAAGTTTCTCTTTCTCAAGTACCAAAAAATCAATTATCCTGGTATCATATCCTCAGTCTTCACTAAATATACAAACGCACAGAAGAGCTGCTGATGCTTTTCTACTTACTCCATTATATATTCAGTAATCTTTTGATATCCCTGTTACGTTGATTCTTATCCCAACAAAAACTATATGCTTGCTTTTCATTTGTGAACCTTGAATAGAAATATAATGTAATACCTTCATAATTTTACAAATCCCTTTCTTTGTATATAATTTTTCAGGGATTTTTTGTACAAAAAATTATCTTAATATTTTATCTAATACAAGAGATTTCAGATACTCGATACATTTCTTAATCAGAATGCAATGATAACAAAAATATTATTCTACCTTCTTACTAACGCTTCACGTGGAGTATATCAGATCACCAAAATGTTATGAGAAATGGTGTAATGTATTATGTAGTTTGTACTGTAATACTATATTTGCTATGGGTATTAAGGGTAATGTCGCACAGCTTTTAGCACTTGTTGGAGAAATGGTAATGTTACTCCTCTATGTAAATGGGTTTGTGGTAGCTCAAGTCCAACAGATTACCACCCAATTTCCATAAATCGCATATTATCTATAGTTTATGAACGTCTTCTGGCAAAACGTCTTAATAGTTTTGCTGAAAGTAATCATCTATTCCTTGGTTTGCAATTTGGTTTTCGTAAAGATCTTGGAGCATGTGATGCCCTTCTTTGCCTATGACCGTATTAATCATGAGGCCCTTGTTTTCTAATTCAAACAGTTTGGAGTGAGTGAGTCGTTTCTTAGCATTATTCTTCAATTTCCAGGTAATAGATCTCTAAGAGTTGTTGTTGAGTATAACAGTGAGTATAATAGTGTGATATCTGGTGTTCCACAGGGTAGTGTTCTTTGCCCATTATTTTTCTCACAATATACACATGACATGTGGTTTGGCCTCGAAAACAAGCTTGTTGCATATGCAGGTGATGCTACTCTCTTTACATCAATTCCATCTCCCGAATGTAGATCTGAGGTTGCTGAATCCCTTAATAGAGATCTAGCTAAAATTAGTGCATGGTGCAAATTATGGGGTATGAAGTTGAATCCTAACAAAACTCAAAGTATGATTGTAAATAGGTCTAGGACAGTGGCTCCTCAACATCTGGATCTTAGCATTGATAATGTTTCTTTAACTTTGTATGACTTCAAACTTTAGGTGTGATTCTTCACAGCAAATTTACTTTTGAGAAACGCATTAGGTCTGTGTCTTGTTCAATTGCACAGCAAATGGCTTATTGAGAAAATGTTTTAATATTTTCGGTAATCAACCTATTGAAGAAGTGTTTTAATTCTTTCATTCTACCTTCTTTCGAGTATCGTTCTCCTGTCTGGTCTTCAGCGGCTGATATTCATCTTAATTCGTTTGACAGAAACTTACGATCTATTAAATTTCTTATTTCTGATCTAGATATTAATCTTTGGCACCGTTATTCAATAAGTTCATCATGCATGGTGTATATTATTTTTCATAATGCTGACCTTCCTTTACATTCAGATCTTCATGGACAATTCCCTCCTGTTCGCACTACTAGGCTGCCAGTTAACTCTATAGTCAGGCCTTCTCCATCATGGGGCTCAATACAACAGTCTTCTATAAGTTTTATTCCAACTGTGACCAAGTTGTGATATGATCTTCCTAATCAGGTAGTGGAATCAGTAGAACTTCAAAAGTTCAAAGTTGCACCAAATATTTTTATGCTGAACAGGCTGACATAAGTCTTTTTTATAGTTTATATATATATATATATATATATATATATATATATATATATATATATATATATATATATATATATATATATATATATATATATATATATATATATGACATTTTACAGATGTCCATAATGAACTCTTTCTATACTCATAGAGACAGCCACAAGTGGACGTGGTATCGGTGGAACTCGGCCTTAGGAGTATACACTGAAAAATCAATGATTGACTTGGCAATAACAAATAACAAAAATATGGTAAGAGATGTAAAAAGTATCCCCTCTGTGTCATTCGATCCAGATCACAGGCTTCTCTTAATTAAATTAAAGACAGTGAAACCTAAACCAATTAAAGACCAAGTGAGAGAAAGATTTATCCTAGAGAATATGAGAGAAGAGGAATGCTTAGTTAGATATCAAAACGAAATCAGTAGAGATAAACAAATGCAACAGGAGAGCAACGACCCAAATGAAAAATGGAGACACTTTAAGATGGCTGTAGTAGGCGCTGCTAATAATACAGTGCAGAAGAAAAGAGTTCGAGGTAGGAGGAAAAAACAAACTGCTTGGTGGACTCCCACACTTAAGTCCGCTGTTACAAATAAAATGAAACTTTTCAGAAAATGGATGAAAACTTTGAGCTTGGAAGATCACAATAATTATAAAGAAGCCTTGAGAGAAACAGAAAGAATAAAAGCTCAAACAAAAAGAGAAACCTGGGAAAGAATAGGAGAAGATCTAGGAAATGATCTCCAAGGTACTAGAAAACTCATATATAGCACTGCTAAAAACTATAGAAAGGGAAGCCAACCACCCACATATGTAATCAAAGACCCTATGGATGGGACAATTTTAACCGAACCCCGAGAAATTGAATTAGGATGGAAGCATCACTTTGAAACACTACTACACAATGAAAATAATGACCTTGAAGAACATGTAGAATTTGATGTGGTTGGGGATGCAGAACCTGACATAACGACACAGGAAGTAAAAAATGCCCTCAAGAGGATGAGAAATGGTAAGGCCCCTGGAGTGGATACAATACCTGCAGAGCTCCTTAAAATCATGGGTGAGGATGGAGTCATTTGGCTGCTGGAACTAATCGACATACTCTGGAATGGACAAATACCACCTGAAGACTGGAGAGGAGATCTAATATGCCCAATCTATAAAAAATGTGACAAGACAAATTGCAGCAATTATAGAGGAATATCCCTTATGTCACACACTTTTAAAGTATATGAAAGAATACTTGAAACCAGATTGAGAGGATATGTTGAACCAAAGCTGGGGGAATGGCAAAGTGGTTTTCGGCAAAGAAGAGGGACAACCGATATGATTTTCTCACTCAAGATGATATTCGAGAAAAGCTGGGAATGGAACAGGGACAGATATATTGCTTTTATAGACCTAGAAAAGGCTTTTGATAGAGTACCAAGAATGAAAATATGGGATGCCCTAAAAGACCCTTACTATGGAATCCCTGAGAAACTTATAAGAGCAATTTATAACACCTATCAAAACATCAAATCCAGAGTAAAAACAAATCAAGAGAATGAAGATTGATTTGAAATTAAATCAGGAGTAAGACAGGGCAGCGTCCTTTCTCCACTTCTTTTTATATTGTTCCTAGATAAATGTATGATGGAACGAGGTGAGGACGAAGCTGAAGATATGATCATCAACCTTCTGTATGCAGATGACCACGCAATGATAGCCCCCAACGCAGAAGCTCTCCAAGAAAACGACAACAACTGGAATGCGATCTTAACAGCAAATGGAATGCGGATCAACAAGGATAAGACAGAGATTATGCACCTATCACGAACACCAAACAACGTAGATGTAGAATTAGAAGGTCATACATTGAAACAGTGTAGAAATTTCAAATACTTAGGAGTGGAGTTTTGTGACCAAAATGATCCAAAACTGGAAATAACTACCCGAGTTCAGAAATTCAGTAACAATTTGTATCTGCTCTACCCACTAATGAAAGACAGAAACATACCTCGCAAAGTGAAAACCATAATATACCTAGCTGTTTTAAGACCAATATTGACTTATGGCCATGAATCATGGACATTAACATTAAGAACTAGAAGCCAACTCCAAGTAGCTGAAATGAAAGCCTTAAGACTCATAAAAGGTGTGACAGTACTGGGAGTGGAGGGGATTCTGGATTTTGTGGACAGAGGACAGCTTAGATGGTTTGGACATGTCAAAAGAATGGAGGAAGAGCGATATCCTGTAAGGTTTTTGGAATGGACACCAGAAGGAAGGAAACCGGTAGGAGGACCAAAACTGAGATGGCTACAAAACATAGAGAGAGAAGTAGAGAGGAGAGGCTTCAGTTTGCGGGAAGTTGATGAGATGAGGCTCTATGAGGATCGCCAAGAATGGAGACAGTTCTTGAAGCAGGACGACTGATAGGCCTGGAGGCCTACCTGGCGTCTAGTGAGAAAGATGGTGAGAATATCTGTTTTGATGCTGTTACTGTTTTTGGAATATGTTGTTAATTTTTTCTCATCGTTTATTTATTTCTTTATTTCCTTTCCTCGCTGAGCTATTTTTCCCTGGTGGAGCTCTTGGGCTTATAGCATCATGATTCTCCAACTAGGGTTGTAATTTGTCTGGTAATAACAATAATAATGATAACAATAAAACATGTTTCAGCATAGTTTATAAGTGTCGTAGCGTATGTTATGAAGGATTTGATTATTTATTAATTGTCCTAAAGTTATTATGTGATTCTTCTTACTTTTGTATTGCAATAGGATCCAGTCTTTTAAGAGTGAAGCTCTTTTGTTATTTGCGTATGTTGTGTGCATGAGTTTTGTTTACATATTCTCGCTTGAGGGAAGAAAGCTAGTAAAAGTAGTTAAGAGATGTAAGCCTGAACCACATAAAACATATCTTAATATCAGAATCCTGTAATTGATACCACCAAGATGAGTCGGCGACAATACTGGGATTGTAATATACAGCACTAATGAACTATTATTATTCCATGTATGTTTGAGAGTAGTAATTGTCCAACCATATTGATAAAAAACTATATTCGGCGACGGGGATGATATTGTAATATACAACACTAATGAACTATTATTATTCCAGGTATATTTAAGACCAGTAAATATTGAACCACATTGATTACAAACTATATATCTGGCGACAGTCAAGAGGGAACCTATGCAGAGAATTAGTACCAGAATAAGAACCAATCATAAGATTGCAACCCCCGGAATACAGCTCAATGAGTTTAGATTCCAGTTTGATGTCAAGAAAGAAGATAACATCATACAATAATATTTCTTTGGTTAGGACCAAGTAAGGTAAGATTAACATGTTTTACCAGAAGCATAGGCGCAAAGGTAAATATTCACAGTAAGTCAGAGTTAGTTTTATATGAAGTATCATTAAGTATAAATCTACCAAAGTTAATTGCACAAACGCATAATAGTTGTAATAAACTACAAAGAAATTAGGTTATGATTAACTTTTTTAGGAAGTTGCAAGTTAAATGTGTCGGTTTCATTTGCCTAACCTTATTCAGGCAAGAAGTCGAAATGCCTTCGGACATAGAACATCATAAAAGAATTCATCATTGTTGCAGAACCAAATTCGGTTGCAACACGATGGGAACAGTGGTGTGAGGAATTTAATTTATATTTAGAAGCATTAGGTATTAGGAAAGATGCACAGAAGAAGGCGTCATTACTGCATACAGCCAGTAGAGAGGTTCGTGAGGTGTTTAAGACACTACAAGCTACCGATGACACTAGTGAAGCTGCGATGAAGGCTCTGAACATATTTTGGCTCTCAAGTCAATAATTTTTTTTAAAGAGGTCAATTTACAGCACAGGTATATAAGAAAGGAAATGAAAGCTCAGATGCATTTGTTACTAGACCTAAGAATTTAGCGGTTTCATGTGAATTTCTAGAATTAGAAATTAGTTTCTGCTCGTTGCACATCACTAGAGCTAAGAAAAAAATACCGCAAGATAAAGATTTAACACTAGAGAAGGTATTGATTATAGGCAGAGCTTTAAAAATATCAGATAGGCAAAGTAATATAACAGGTAATTTTTCACACAATAGAATGGAAAATGTCTAAAATTAGAAAGATAGGCTCAAAGTTGAAAGACAATGAGAATCAGAGAAAGAAAACATCAAACCTTAGTCATAAGAAATTGCCAAGCTCTAATATTCATAAATATCAGAATCACACCTATATGCAGAAACAACAGGAAAACCCCAAATGCTATAGGTTTGGTGTAACTGATCATCTTGCATATGAAGCAAGGAAATACCATGCTACGGGACAGACATGCCAGAATGTTTTCAGATTCCCTAAACAGCAGCCATGAAAATAAATGCAGCAATTGATACAATAGGCAAAGAGAGTAATTCAGAAAATGTTTATGATAATCAGTATAGTTCAGACACTGATTTTGCTTTTCCATTTATTCTGTCAACAAAGGTGCAAAAAAACATGTATTGGTAAAAGTGATCGTAAATGGTAAACCAGTTGTAATGTAACTTGACAGAGCAGCTGATGTATCAATTTTGTCTAAGAAATGAGCTAAAACCATTCCTGATTTATTATGAGAAGGTACAATAGAGTTTTCAAACGTTATAATGGTTTTGATATTCAGGTAATAAGTGCTTCAAATGTAGAAGTACAGTATAAAGATCAGAAGATAGATAGAATGCCATTAGCCGTTGTTAAAGGTAAAAGACAAACTAGCCTAGGTTTGGATTGGTTTTATTATTTGAAATTAAATTGGCCAAGTATTTTGAAGGTTACAGGTACACAAGAGGAACTCAACAATGAAGTGTCTGCAGATATTCTATCAGTTTTCAAGACGTATTTGAATATAAGGGTGGTACATTGGAAAACGAAGGGCAGGAGAGGACGACGGTGGCACGGGGAAGCACTTGTTAGAGCTGTAAGAGGTATGATGGCAGGGGAAGCACGATAAATTATGTATGAACATGAACTAAATATTAATTTTCCAGATCCTAATTGTATCTTTATAATAATTCTAACTTCTAATGTTATGGTATATTTGTTATGTTATTCGTTATAACATTCTCGGAAACAACTTATTGACAAAATATTACCGATGTTTAGTTTGGTAATGTATCATGTCCCGACTGAAAAATCTTCCGTAAACACAAGCTAGGAGTCCTCTCTCTCTCTCTCTCTCTCTCTCTCTCTCTCTCTCTCTCTCTCTCTCTCTCTCTCTCTCTCTTCCATATATATATATATATATATATATATATATATATATATATATATATATATATATATATATATATATATATATGAATAAAATGATACTTGGGATACTATAAAAATAAGACAAAGACAGAAATTGATTGTTGAATGTTTTCGAGGACGTAATGAAAATTAAAAGGTAGAGTATGCTAAGCATTCCAGTATTGATAGTGAAGTCAAAAGAAAAACCAGGAATGACTGGAGCAAATATTTAAACAGAAAAGAAGATGAGGTTGACGAAGCTATAAATTCAGGGAGTGGGTATGTTCTAAAAACTGCTCATTGAATTATTAATGAAACCTCTACCTTGGGCAAAGAAGCATATACCCATCAAAAAGAGAGATGGCTCTCTAATAGCAACAGAAGATGAAGAAAGTCAATATGGAAAGCCCTTGGATACGATGGTTTAAGTGCAGAGATGATATTGGCCGAAAATGAAGTGACTCCAAGAATACTTACAAGATTATTTTTTAGAATGTGGCATGAACAGCCAAAACCTGATGAATGGAAGCTAGAAGTGTTGGCGAAAATGACACACACATACACACAAAAGAGATATGATTGATGCTAATGATTACAGAAACATCACACTTACGCCAATTGTCATGAAGATATATAGTATGCTCGTTCTAAGGAGACTAGAGTGAAATATTATTGAAAAGCTGAGAGATGAACAAGCAGAATTTCAGAAAGGTAGAAGTTGTAAAGACCGAATTTTCATTTTAAGACTTGGTATAGCAATGTGTAGAAATAGAAATCCACTTTGATGGCAATTGTGGACTACAAATAAGCCTTTGATAGTGTGCCTCGGCTAGTTTTGTGGAGATTCCTACGTTATTATGTTGTTCCTCTTAAATATGTAAATTTGATTAATTCTATTCATGAGCATAGCAAGTGTAAAGTTAATGTCAGTGGAATCCTATCAATCGAATTTCCAGGGAACAGTGTAGTACTCCAAAGGAAAGTGTTGTTACCTATGCCGTTTATCCTCTTCAGGGATTTCGTAATACATAGAACAGTTGGGGATGGTGGAGAAGGATTGGAATGTATAGGTTAAAAAAAAAAAAAAATAGCTTACTTAGAATATGTTTATGACGCTGTCCTTACTAGCAGAACACCACAAGACTTGCAAAACATGCTTACCATAATGCATGAAATATCACATGAAGTTGGGCTCAAGGTAAATAGAAGAAAGACAGGGATGATCAGAACGGAATATGCAATGGAAGAGGAAATATTGGAAGTAGAGAGGATTATTGAGGTGGAATCTTTTAAACATTTAAGTATTATGACCTCTAATACAGGATCTTTAGAATTGAGTTTAATGAAACATTGAAAAAAAAAAAAGAATCAGACAATAGCTAAGTTGAAAAAAAACCTGTAAATCATATACCTGATACTGTAGA
>NC_090755.1:39581037-39596037 GCF_036898095.1 Palaemon carinicauda | reverse complement strand
CCGGATGTTGAAGAGCCACTGTCCTTGACCTCCTTACAATCATACTTTGGGTTTTTTTAAGATTCAACTTCATACCCAATAATTTGCACCAAGCACTAATTTTAGCTAGATCTTTATTAGGGATTCGGCAACCCCATTTCTATATTCAGGAGATGGAATTGATGTAAAGAGAGTAACACCATTGTCATGTGTATATGGTATTAAAAGTAATGGGCCAGGAATACTACCCCGAGGAACACCAGATATCATTCTTATACTAACTATGGTGCCCATCAACAACAATAAATCTTTACGATCTCTTACTTAGAAATTCAATAATGATACAAAGAAATGACCCACCACCTGCCAACTGTTTGAGTTTGTAAACAAGGGCCCTATGATTAACTCGGTCAAAGGCAGAACTAAAATCAAGGCTAATCATATGAACTTCCTAACCACAATCAAGGGATTCCTATACAGCACTGAAGATTGTATGAACATCACCAGATGCTCCAAGGCCTTTTCGAAAACCAAATTGCAAACTAGGGAACCGATGATTATCTTCAACAAACCTATTAAGACGTTTTGCCAAAGAAGTTCAGAAACTTTAGATAATATGGGTGTTATGGAAATTGGGTGGTAGTCAGATGGACTTGAGCTACCACAAACTCATTTACATAGTGGAATAACACATTACCAATTCTACAACAAGTGCTGAAAGCTCCTCTTCTTGCTAACTTGCACAAAATGACAGATAACTTTTGAGACAAGAAAACTACAGTCTTTAAAAAAAAGGAATAATACCTTTTGGGCTTACACCTCCATAAGCATCAATGCCCATCGACAAACCTTTAATTTCACGAGAAAGAAAAGCTAAACTAGTTAGTTAAGCCTCATGAAACCAGAAAAGAGGAAGCTCGAGTTTCTCATTACTCTGTTGACTGTTATACACACCAGCCAAAAGAGTTGCCTTTTCCTTTGGACAAAGAGTGGCAGAGCCATCCGGTTTAAGTAGTGGAGGAACTGTTGCATCTACACCAAAGAGTGAAGATTTAAGGGTAGTCCACCATTTTTGCTCCTGGGTTGTACCAGAAAGGGTTTCTTTTATAGTTAAATTGTATTCCTTTTCAGTTGAAACATGAACACTCTGAGTAAAACCTCCAAGCTAAGTATAGTTATTCTAGGTGAAATCTGAACTGGTACCCTTCCAAAGATGATAGGCACGTCTACAATCACATTGAACCATGGTTTGCTCTTCACTTGATACCATAGCACACAAGAAGGGATATGCTTATCAATTATGTTGACTAGATTCTCATTCAAAGGAAAAACAGGATCAACACTACTTGATAACTGTGACCAAATCAAGCACAAAAGATCATACGAAATCCCATTCTAGTCTGCTTAGGATTTCATATAAATCTTACACGAGAAGGATGCATCAGGAGATAGGCTGCTCAGTCTTTACTACTAATGAAATTAAGGCCTGTTCAGATGTTCCAACTGGAAAACCAACCTTACTAGGTATAACACCAGGTAGTTACCACAACTGTAAGTAGCTTCACTTATGATTTGCTCACAGCCTGATTCAGAGGCAAAATCTCAGGCTCTTAAGCCATGACGATCTGTAGGAGAAACAAAATTTAACCACTCCCTATGGTGAGCATTGAAATCACCAACAAAGGCAAAAGAGGCCTTTCTATCATCTTCTTGTATCTTAGCCAGAATGATAAGATAATCGAAGATAAAATCATCCATGTCTGAACACAAAGAGAAGTAGTTATGCCTGACACAAACCTTTATTACCTAAATCTCATGAGATCCACATTCATAGCAGGACTTATGAGAAGCTGGGTATTCAGTTCTAATATACACCGTTATTCCCCTGGCCCTATGGATAGCATTGCGTTTTGTACATTATTGGCTTCTTAAAACCAGTTATTTCTGAGCACAAAAGAATATCATACTGTCTGGACGTAACTGTAAGATCTTGAATATTGGCATGAAGACTACGAATAATATAATACAGCAGATGACATTGACGAAATCTAGGACGTACTGGTCCCGGATTTTGCTCAATGTCTCCAGACAGCATAAGAAATAATGATATTGAAAAAGATGCATCGTACTTTAAAACTAAATTATCAAGAATGATGACAAAAACAGTATATACTAAAATATAAATAAAGTTATTGATCAACCCCATAGACTATAGAAAGAAAGTCGGTGAAACTGGACAACATGTAGGAGCCGATACACCATGCAAGGATAAATACTCTCAAGGATAGCCACTTCAATTGCAGTGAGGATGTTTTTGAAAAATAAAAATAATCTGATAAGAAAAAGATCACCTCTTGATAGACCACCCGTCATCCATGGCCTCTCTATTAATCCTGCCCATCACACTATTTAAAAAACAATCAAGACGAAGAAAAATATAAGATAGAATAGTGTGCCTGAGTGTGGCTTCAAGCAAGAAAACTCTAACCAAAGACAGAGGCTACGGCACTACCTAAGACTAGAGAACAAGCGGAAGGCACCCACTGAACAATAACAGTGCGGTAATCAGCCCTTTGAGTAGAGAAGTGTTTGGTAATTTCAGTGTTGTCAGGTGTATGACAAAAGAGGAGAATGTTTAAGGAATAGGTCAGACTATTCAGCGAATGTGTAGGCAAAGAAAAATGAGCCGTAACCAGAGAGAGGAATTCTATTTATTACTGTCTCGCCAGTCGAAGAATCCAATATAACTCTAGCAGTAATACCTCAACGGGTGGCTGGTATACAAAATATATCAAAGATATATTTCACATTTCTTGTTTACTTGACAGTATGTTATTTCTCTTTTATTTACATAAACTCCCGGATACCTTTTAGAATATTTTGTTTCTTGTTAAGCATGGGGTTTAGGAGTTTATGGTTTGAGTTCCTTCTACTTTTCATGAATCGTAATCACCAAGTTGTAATTAGATATTCAAATTTACTATTATTACTTTATTGTGGCTAAAGTTTATGTTCATAAAGTTAATTTGGCTGATTCATGGTAAATGTTTTCTTGACTAACTTTTCAAACCCAAAGCTATAAACGAAATAACAAAGTTTAGCAGAGGCGACCATATAATGTCTTGAAGAAGAGGTGACGATATAACTGCCAAAACGCAGAAGAGCAGTTGTGACTTGAAGACCAGAACGACAGGACCTGTAGTTGAACCATCCTACATGTTTTTCGTGTATCAGCCGATCTGCTTATGGTCTTCATGGATCACAGAGCTTAATGGTATAATTGATATGAAGATTTAGTATTAAGAATTTTGCCGAGGAGAGCTGTCATTGACGATGAAGGCGAAATTCAACAAAACTACCCAAGGATTCGGGGAGAGAAAGGAGACGGGTTTTTAGCAGTTTGGAGGTAAGAATCGAGTTACATTTACGCGTGTTTCAGTCGATTTTCAAATTGCTTATATATGAACTTAGTCGGTTCATTAACCTAACTTGCACGTCCTATAAAATATTATCTGATAGTTCGTGATATTTAGAAGGAACTTGATGATTGTCATCACACTGTTATTATCTCGTTAACTTTGGCAAAACTTACCGAGGTTCAAGTATCACAATTTAAGCTAATGAGTAACTTAGTTCTTTCATATATTAACGTTAAAAAACTTCTAAAAACTTTAGACTGGGCTATTGAGCTTGCTTACATGTTGGCTAAGTAGACTAAGCACTGGAAAAATACTTATACTAAATTTTAAGCTACTATGAGATTCTGGGCCTCTGTAACACGGTTTTTTCGCAATATTTTTTTATCTATGAATTTCATAAATATAACGCTTACTCAGAATGCACATTATATCTACACATAAATTTTAATCATATTCTGCATTACGTAGGTTGAATAAATTTGGTACTTATAATGTAAAAAGGACGTTTTTTGAAGACGGGCCAACTTACTCAGAGAAAAGGTTTCGAACGCATTCGTTACGTAACCTATGACGGCATTTCTTCCCTCTTTCTCGATCGATGATTGGCTATACGTAACGAAGGCTATACCTCTGCCAACAATGACACAAAAGTTTAAATAAAAGTAAAGCAGTACACCTTTATGAACTCTGAAACCTCTCCACTGATAACTGTCCTAATGAAAAAACCAACAAAATATGTTAATAAATACAAAAACACTTCGATTATTAGTCTAACTCCCAAAATAGGTTTCCTAAGAAATTACAGTCTACTTTATAAGTCACAATCAGATTGACAAGGTGTAGGGAATAGTTGGTAATTTTCAAAAACGTAGTAGACAAGCTTGATTTGATAACTGCTATATCCAATGTCAAGCAATCTTTATTTATTGTCTATCTACCTACATATTTACTGAAAAAAAAAAAAAACGGTATCGTATTTTGGCTTTAAACCTTCACCAATAATTATCGTCAGAATGATGACTTCATGAGGTTCCACCCACTTTGGCCTCGTTATAATTCAGGATAACACTGAAGGCTATCATGGGCATTGTTGGATTATAAAATTTAAATTCTGGCTATAAAAACTCAATTCTTGAGTAGTTGTAAGAAGTGCTAAATGATCCTAAAGGATCCCAGCAGTTGGCCTAAACGTTTAATTCATGTATACTACTGTTGCGGCACTACTGCTACAGTAGTATTACTACGCTAGCACAGATACCCCACCCACATTTATGTATCGTTCCGCCATTCATAAGTCTTCGTAATGTTTTTTCACTGTGCAATAAGCCATGGCCTCCTCAGAAATTAAGTTTAACATTAGATGATAGGTTATTTCATTAAGCTGACAAATTATGGCAACTGGGTATGTTATTGCCGATGTTGAAGCTAAAGATAAAGTATGGTATTATTCCTTCATTGCATTATCATCTTTACTACTATTTGTTTGGCTACATGTAGTAATTATTTTAAAGGATAAATGAATTATGTTCATTTTACTTCTCTAAATTCCCATTAGATATACAAATAAAACTCCTAAAACTATTCATGATTTATTTACAAAATGCAGTCATGCCCAAAACATAGCCAACACGGTCGTACGGCCTAAGAAGAAAAAAAAAATATATCGGTTGATCCGTTGGTCTGATGGAGATTTTAGCACAAAAATCTTATTTTAACAAAAATAGTTATATAAAGACTGTTTACATACAATCCCTCTCTTTCTTTCTCTCTCTCTCTCTCTCTCTCTCTCTCTCTCTCTCTCTCTCTCTCTCTCTCTCTCTCTCTGGTGGCATAGTGAATAGTTAATGGAAATGTTCAAAAGCCTGAAGAACATTACAAGTATTATAATGATGTTACGATAAATACAAATCAGACCATAAACATTGGATTTAGAAAATGAATAATTACCTATTCAGGCTATAATAAATATGGCCACGGGCTTTCTCTTGCCTGTATAAAGTTGCAAGTCGTAAGACAAACAGTTTTGCAACCACGGTGGCAATTCCAAATCCTGTTAGCCATTCTTGACTGTTATGGTTTCAGAGCCGATGGAAGAAGGTGAATGGGTGTCTGGTGGATGGGCGGGGCAAAATTTTGTCAAAAGGTGTTCACATTGCTTACGTAATGAATGTTTTCGACTCTTGGCTCGTTATCACTGGCCATGGCGTCCGCTCGATCATTTTTACTCTATAAAAATGAAAACTATCGGGTTTAGGTTATTGATAATGCTGACAAAATTTGTGTGTGGTTGTAAAATATACATATGTCAACTTTCAGCTACATCCGATGCTTTGATAAGGAGCAAAGTCCAAAAAACCATGTTGCAGAGGCCCTGAATCTCATAGTAGGCATTTAACCTAGTAATTAACTTTAAATTTATATCAGGCTAGCCTAAAACTTAGCTAAATACTAAGAATATTACGGTCTTTGCTATCTAATTTATTGCATTTTATATATTTACATTTAAGTAAAAACATTTAAGGCTTACGCTTTAGTCTAAACCATAGATGGCCATGACCTTTATTATAGATATTTCATTGTAATTGTCAGGTTATGGAAAAATTCAGTGGTGACCATGTTGTGCTGGAGTGGTGTCTGGCGTAAGGTCATCTCTCCAAGAATATAGCACGGTTTGGAAGGGTTACAGTGCACAAAGGACAAGGATTCTCTCAATCAAAGGGATTAAATTTTATTTTCCTCAGTTATAAATTTTCTATTTCATTTTGACTGTTGTAATTAAATATAAATTAAACGATTTCTTTAATTTACCCTGTCACCATCGATTTGTATATCATTGCATGATTCAAGTAAAAAGTTTTTCCATATGGCAACCGTGACAGGATTCGTGCAATCCTTAATCTCCCTGTCCTTTCTGTTGTAAGCCTTTTATTGTGGGTGAGGCTGTCCTCGGCTTCTTTATTTTTCATATTTGATATAGGCTTATTGGTATATGAAGTGAAAGCATCAAATTTGTGCTCGGTATTTGAATATTTTTATTGAAGTGAATATGTCTTTTGTAACACAGATAAATATTCGTAATTGCTAGGAACTTTGATTTGTGTTTATCTAGGTTTGGTATTAGATTAACTTTGTAGAATTATCAACATGTCTGAGGATATATTTAAGAAACGGCGTTCTTACGCTCGGCAAAGAGTAACAAAGATATATAATACAGTTCAATCGAATCTCGAAGGATTGTCTGAAAAGGATAGACTTTTGTATATTCACAGACTTGAACAGTTAGAAAAAGAACTGTTAGGGTTAGACCAGGAAATATTGAACTATGTCACAGATAAGGAAGACGGAAGCTCCATTGAACAAAAAATTAACACAGATGAAGACTACCAGAAAAAGATAATGTCGGCTTTGTTAAGTTTACAAAGGCAACAGGCCTCTAGTTTAGAAACTGTAACCACGCCTACCCCGGTAGTTAACCTTAAGAATGAGTTAAGGATGCCTCAAGTTCCTTTACCTGAATATGACAACACCAAGGGTCAGTGTTTAGTGAAGTTCTTTTATGAATTTGAAAAATTTACCGACAAACAAAATTGGTCAAATCACTTTAAGTTTATGTATCTACGAAATCAGTTGTCAAAGTCTCCAAAGGCACTTGTGGAATCTCTTGATATTGATAATCAGTCATATGAAGAGGCAAAGAAATTATTATTGCAAGCATTTGCAACTCCATTAACACAAAAATATGATACAATTAAGAAACTTTTAGAATTGAAGTTAACTTTATCAGGTGATCCATATGCCTTTATAGCCTCGATGAAAACTATTATGAATGCATTCAAAAAGCTTGACGTCAAAGTTGACGATGTTCTCCAGTACTTCATATGGCATGGTCTTAATGATCGCTTTCAATCTTTACTAATTCAGATAACAAATGAAAGCAAACCCTCATTAAGTGAAATTGAAAGTAACATATTTGAGGCTGTTGAGAGGTATAACAGAACGAATGAAAGAAATTTTGAGCAAAAACGTCTATATGACTATTCATGGTTTTAATTCTACTAGGGACCTTGTAACTGATATTGTTAATGTATCTCTCAAGTTAGGTAGGGAATGGCATTCCATCGAAGCAGTTGTTGTACCCAGTATTGATATAGAGTTGAAACTGGAGGGATTAAATGTCATTGTTAAAGAATTTCAAGATAGACATTACATTTTAGCAGATAAGTTTCTTAGTGGTAGTGTGGACACTATTGGTAACATTGGTCTTATCTTGGGAAATGATGCTGACTTTTTGCTGTCGCTAACTACACACAAGTTTAGATTAAGCAATCCCTCTGTGTATCTTGACACTCCAGTTGGTGTCATGCTCACAGGTAATATTAACAGAATGATGAAAAACTTGGATTATTTACCTAACATTAATATTGGGAATAGTTCACATACTGCGGTTAGCACTCAAGGAAACACACTTTGTATGGTAGGGGAAGCTGCCCAGACTAATAGACAATTACAATTCCTCGATAGACATAACCTTTTGGCAGTCTTTTAGTCTGAACTTCGAGATGACGATGTTGACTTGATTTCCAACAGATCACTAGCAAGTATCAAAGTTCAAGAAGCCAACACTAATTCAACCTATGCTATTTTTAACAAAAAGGGTAAGCTAAAGCAGTCTGAATTGATTAAAGCTACGGAAGAAATGCTTGAAAAGCAATGCATTGAATATCTGGACTATGAAAAATTGCAGCTATCTGACGATGACACAGAAACCAATAAAAAGCTAGTAAAGTATGTTCTTGATAGTACAGAACGAGATGAAGAAGGTAGACTAGTAATGCCACTGATGTGGAACAACAAGATATCCCATTTGTTAGGGAAGAACTTCAATTTATCCCGGATGATACTGAAGTCTAACTTAACACGTATGAAGAATAAACCTGAGCATTTAAAGATGGTTAATGATATATTTAAAGAGCAACAAAATCTGGGAATCATAAAGAAAATTGAAGATATTAATTCTTTTATAAATGAACATCCAGAAGCTAGTTTCTTGCCTCATATGCCTGTGTTCAAAATGGCCAGAGACACAACTAAGTGTCGAGTCGTGTTTCTGTCTAACTTATGTGAGAAAAACAAATCTGCGAAGAGCACTTATAGTCACAATCAGTGTATGCTTCCAGGCCCTTGTCTGAATCACAAAATTGCAACTTCTCTGATTATGCAGAGATTTGACTCCCATATGATTTGTTTTGACTTGAAAAAGGCATTTTTGATGATAGGACTCAAGGAAGAGGATCAGAATAGATTGTTGTTCTTATGGTGTCGAAATATTCTTAAGGGTGACTTTACTGTTGTGGGCTATAGGAACAAGCGTTTTAAGTTTTGGCCTAAGGCCTAGCCCTTGTCATCTCATGCTAGCTTTGTTCAAAATCTTGATATTGGATGTTGAGAGTGACAACGAGGAAATGGTTAACTTAAAGAAATCGCCGTATAATACCATTTACATGGACAATGGGTCATATTCGTGTAACTCTGCCAAGGCTTTATATGAAGCGTACTACTGTCTCCCTGATATCTTTGGACCATACAAATTTGAATTGCAATAATTCGTAACAAACGATGCAGAACTGCAAGAAATAATTGACCGAGATTATGATAGTGAAACACCCAAAGAGGTAAAGTTGCTCGGCATGGTTTGGGATAGGGAAGCAGACACACTAGGCTCTGGTAAGATTTTCCTCGATACGCAAGCTAGCACAAAGAGGTATATTTTGTCAACATTGAATAGTATCTATGATATATTTAATATCTATGGACCAATCTTGAACAGGGCCGGGCTGTTTCTTAAAAAGCTTCAAGAAGACAAGACTATCACATGGGATAGCCCTCTCTCAGAAACATTAAAAAGGGAATGGACACTTATTGGAAAACAGGTGAATTCTACTCCTAAGGTAGTAATTCCTAGATTCCTGGGTAGGAGAGATGGTACTTATAAACTAGTAGCATTTTCAGATGCAAGTAAGGATATTTATGGAACTGTGGTGTATATTGTAAATGTCTTCAATGGTAATACAAGTTTTTTGACAGCCAAGAGCAGGGTCGTTAACAAATAATTAGAGAAGAAAACCATTCCCGTAATTGAATTTCAAGCTTTGGGACTAGCCACAGAGACTGTAATCAGTTTATTTCAAGAACTTGCGGGTCAATCAGTCGTTACTCCAATCAAAATTATGAGCATAGCGATATATTCAGACAGTATGGTTGCTCTTAATTGGCTTTACTCTTATACATATAAGTATGATAAATTGCAGAAGAAAGAGTTTTTATTCAAAATAGGTTAAAAGCTATAGGTGATTTGTGCCAAGTTTTCCCAATAACATTTTCATTTGTGAATGCATATGATAATCCTGCAGATTATATCAGTAGATGTGTCTCATACAGGAGACTTCAGAAGACTGCGTATCATAGTGGACCCGAGTTTCTTAAGAAACCTCAGAAAGATGAGGTTCAGTTTAGTTTCAAGGTGCCAAACCCCCTTGAAAAGAGAGATGAAGTACCCGGCCCTGAAAGGGAAGATACTTCCTTAATCACTGTCTCAACATATTCTGAAAGTAAAGAAAATAACAAGAAAGACATTAATAGCATTGAGCACTTGATACCCCTGACTAAGTTTTCCAGTTTCCATAAGCTAGCAACTGTTCATAGGATGGTGTTGAAATTCATCAAGAACATCAGAGAAAAACTAACAAATAAAGGAATTGACGTTCATTGGGGAAATTGTGTCAAGGAGAAAAATCTTTATGCTTTAGCATGTAGGCAGATAATAGGTAAAGAACAGGAAAATAACTTCCCAGAAGTTTGTGAATTCTTCAAGAAAAGTCATACATTAAAAAGAAACATTCCCAATTTGGTAACTCATAAGAATATTTTCCAGAGCAAAGACACTTTGCTAAGAATCCGGAGTAAATTTGGAAGAAACGAACAGATTCTCTTTCCTGTGCTGTTACCTAAGCATAGTTTGCTAACTAAATTGCTTATTCGTGATATGCATGTTAGTGTAAGACACGCTGGTGTGTATTCAATCTTGGCTCAGTTGCGCAAGCAATTTTGGATAATCCACATTTATTCCACAGTAAAGAGGGTACTTAGAGAATGTATAACTTGTAGAAGGCTTAATGAGAGACCAATCAAAGCAAATCAGAGTGCCTATAGGGATTTTCGGAGCAATCCACCACCTATTCCATACAGGTATATTTTCATAGATTATATCGGTCCTTATACAGTAATATGGAATGGTGAAAGGAAGAAGATTTGGTTATTATGCATGACATGTTTGTGGAGCCGAGCCATCAACTTGAAGATATGTTTATTTGCTGATACTCGAGACTTTCTCAAGGCCTTCCAACTACACATATATGAGTTTGGTATCCCGGAATTTTGCATATCTGATTTGGAATCCCAGCTAACTAACTGCTGGTAGTAGAATCATTGGAACCTTTCTCAACGATTTTGAAACACATGCCTTCTTTGAAGAAAATGATATTAAGCCCCTGAAGTTCGAGCAGTATGCCAAAGGTAATAGTTCTTTGGGTTCGCTAGTTGAAAACTGTGTAAAAATGGTGAAATAGCTAATTTTTAGTTCTATTAAGAACACTGTGCTTGATTATCAAGATTTTACTTCCTTATTTGTCAAATTGTCCATCTTATTAACAAAAGACCAATTGCTTTCAAGGATAGTCTGAGAGATGCTTGTATTGATAACATAGAAAACCCAATAACTCCTGAGTGTTTACTTAAAGGCTATGATCTGATATCAGTGAACATTATTCCCGAGTTGCAGAATTCTTCAGATGACACCAATTGGGTGCATGGTAGTAGTGCTATTGATGATGATAAGAATAATTACTATAAGCTTAGACAAGCTAGAAACAAACTAGTTGAGGCATATCATTCAGAATTTCTTACAACTCTCATTAATCAAGCAGTAGATTAAAAGGGATCGTTACAGACATGTCAATCATAAAACCTTGGCTGTTGGAGATATTGTTCTGTTAAAATAGGACGCAAGCAAACCAAGTACTTATCCACTTGGTATAGTAAAGAAGACAGAAGTAAATCACCTAGGGGAAGTAAAAGCAGGTCGTGTGCTTAAGGGTAAGTCTCGTGAAGTTGTGTACAGGACAACAGATTCACTAATTTTGCTTCTTCCCAATAAAGGATTTCATACTGTTGTTGAAATTGAAACTGAATTACCTATTGATCAATTAAAAGTCAGAGAGAAGTAAACGGGCCGCTGCACTTGAATCTATGAGAAACACAGAACTCTTGGTTCAAGAGGGCCTAGTATAATGGGCTTACGTGGTTATGTATATTACCATATTCTTTGGGGTAGGATACACATGGGCTATAAAGAGTGTGTAATGAAATTGTTGCTGGGAGTGAGTAAAAGGTGAACAAATGGTTTCTTTGATTAAATTTAGTAAACTTTAATCAAATTGTTGCTGGGAGTATACAAAATATATCGAAAATATATTTCACATTTATTGTTTACTTGACAGTATGTTATTTCTCTTTTATTTACATATACTCCCGGATACCTTTTAGAATATTTTGTTTCTTGTTAAGCATGGGGTTTAGGAGTTTATGGTTTGAGTTCCTTCTACTTTTCATGAATCGTAATCACCAAGTTGTAATTAGATATTCAAATTTACTATTATTACTTTATTGTGGCTAAAGTTTATGTTCATAAAGTTAATTTGGCTGATTCATGGTAAATGTTTTCTTGACTAACCTTTTCAAACCCAAAGCTATAAACGAAATAACAAAGTTTAGCAGAGGCGACCATATAATGTCTTGAAGAAGAGGTGACGATATAACTGCCAAAACGCAGAAGAGCAGTTGTGACTTGAAGACCAGAACGACAGGACCTGTAGTTGAACCATCCTACATGTTTTTCGTGTATCAGCCGATCTGCTTGTGGTCTTCATGGATCACAGAGCTTAATGGTATAATTAATATGAAGATTTACTATTAAGAAGTTTGCCGAAGACAGCTGCATTGACGATGAAGGTGAAATTCAAGAAAACTACCCAAGGATTTGGGGAGAGAAAGGAGACGGGTTTTTAGCAGTTTGGAGGTAAGAATCGAGTTACATTTACGCGTGTTTCAGTCGATTTTCAAATTGCTTATATATGAACTTACCGTCGGTTCATTAACCTAACTTGCACGTCCTATAAAATATTACCTGATAGTTCGTGATATTTAGAAGGAACTTGATGATTGTCATTACACTGTTATTATCTCGTTAACTTTGGCAAAACTTACCGAGGTTCAAGTATCACAATTTAAGCTAATGAGTAACTCAGTTCTTTCATATATTAACGTTAAAAAACTTATAAAAACTTTAGACTGGGCTATTGAGCTTGCTTACATATTGGTTAAGTAGACTAAGCACTGGAAAAAAACTTATACTAAATTTTAAGCTAGGCATTTAACCTAGTAAATAACTTTAAATTTGTATCAGGCTAGCCTAAAACTTAGCTAAATACTAAGAATATTACGATCTTTGCTATCTAATTTATTACATTTTATATATTTACATTTAAGTAAAAACATTTAAGGCTTACGCCTTAGTCTAAACCATAGATGGCCATGACTTTTATTATAGATATTTTATTGTAATTGTCAGGTTATGGAAAAATTCAGTGGTGACCATGTTGTGCTGGAGTGGTGTCTGGCGTAAGGTCATCTCTCCAAGAATATAGCACGGTTTGGAAGGGTTACAGTGCACAAAGGACAAGGATTCTCTCAAGCAAAGGGATTAAATTTTATTTTCCTCAGTTATAAATTTTCTATTTCATTTTGACTGTTGTAATTAAATATAAATTAAACGATTTCTTTAATTTACCCTATCACCATTAATTTGTATATCATTGCATGATTCAAGTAAAAAGTTTTTCCATAGCTGGTGCCCTGGCCAACCTAATACCTACTTACCTAAGTCAACATGAGAGAGAGAGAGAGAGAGAGAGAGAGAGAGAGAGAGAGAGAGAGAGAGAGAGAGAGAGAGAGAGAGAGAGAGAGTTATTAACATGTAGTCAGTAACTGACAGATAATGCTTAAATATTTTTCTGTCATGCAATATTCTAAGCATTATATGACCTGTCTTTATAGAAACTACAAACTACAGTAGAATTCTTTTGTGGTGTACACACTTTGTTACCTTAATAGAAAACACTCAACAAAACCAAAAAATCTTTAGATACATCTAACTAACACTACACAATGAAAGCTAAGGGAAGATGTAGAGTAATATGAAGATGATTTGTAATTGCTCTCTGATGATTGACTTCCCACACAAACACAAGTCTTCTCTGAAATTATTGCTCATGTATGTTGAATTGTTGCAAACCAATTATTGATATGCTATCTTAAGAAAAGGAATTGTTATCGGATTCGTGAATTGTGTATGTCCATTAATGATGTGTGAATTTAAGGCTCAAACCCGTTTAGTGTGAGAACGCTCTCTGGAGTGAAAAGAGGCATTTTTGGAAAGTGTTTTGAAGGGTCACTATATTGAGTGTTGCAAATCATTAATCATATACTGTTATGTCCCTGTTCTTTGTTTATCTTTACATAGCTTAGATGGGTCACTGGCTCACGGGTCTGTAACACAACACAGCCGTTTTTTAGGCGCTACACGCCGGTGTATGAGTGGTACCCTAGACAGAGTTAACGTTAACCTTTTAAGGTTTTTGTCCTTATTTCTGTTTGACTAATATTTGTGTTTTCAGAATAATTTAACCAGGTCAAGGGCTCACGAGTCTGTAGCACAGCACGGCCGTTTTTTAGGCGCTACAGGCTGGTGTATGAGTGGTGACCTTGGTTGAGGTAACACTAATCGCATTGTGGTCGATTTATATTTTTGTTGTCGGTTGTCTAGGTTTAGTCTAATAATAGGTTAGTCTTCTAAATTTTGCTGCTCTGCTAACCTGTGCCCAGCCTCCACTTGAGAATTCTTGTGGATATTACTATATTTCTTCGTATGTTGATACCAATGTTATTTTTGGCGTAGTCACCAAGTTATTTACTTGTATTAGCTTTAAGTCTTAGTATTAAGGTTAAGATTTGATATCTATTGACGGTATTAAAAGTGGTACAAATGATTTTTTTTCTTTTGCCACTATCTCTAATCTACCCGTCAATGTGATATAGTAATTTTTATCACATTTTGAGTTTTTGTCATTTGACTTTAATTTTGCTTATTGTCCCTGTTTTATTTCATGTAGATTGAATTGATATGTTTGCTTTTGAAGTTAGATTTTTTATGTATTTCTTTAAATTTTGTGTTAATTTCAATACGTTGCAGAAAAATTTCCTTGTGGAATTTTTTTGTTGTTGTTGGGTGAGGTGGTGTTAGTATGTGTTAAATTTAACGTAAATTATTTTTTGATTAGGTCACTTTGGCAGTAATTATTTCTTTGGGAACGTAATGACCTTGTTTCCTCCTACCCGACTTTTCTCACTTGTTGTATAGTTTTAATTACACTGAGCTTGTTTTATTTTCACGGTTCGTGTTGGAGGAGACTTGGGTGCTGAGCGTCCA
>NC_090755.1:39561037-39576037 GCF_036898095.1 Palaemon carinicauda | reverse complement strand
CACCTGTTTTGGCTGGTGTGTGTGACAGTCAACAGAGTAATGAGAAACTCAAATTTCCTCTTTCCTGTTTTCCTGAGGCTAAACTAACTATTTTAGCTTTTCTTTCTCGTGAAATTAAAGCTTTGTCAATGGGCATTGATGCTTATGGAGGTGTAAGCCCAAAAGGTATTATTCCTTTTTTTTAAAGACTAGTTTTCTTGGCTCAAAAGTTATCTGTCATTTTGTGCAATTTAACAAGAAGGGGAGCTTTCAGCACTTGTTGGAGAATTGTTAATGTTTCTCCACTATGTAAATGAGTTTGTGGTAGCTCAAGTCCATCTGACTACCACCCAATGTCCATAACACCCATATTATCTAAAGTTTCTGAACGTCTTTTGGCAAAATGTCTTAATAGGTTTGCTGGTGAAGATAATCATCGGTTCCCTATTTTGCAATTTGGTTTTCAAAAAGGCCTTGGAGCATCTGATGATGATCTTACAATCTCCAATGCTGTATAGGAATCCCTTGATTGTGGTTAGGAAGTTCATATGATTAGTCTTTATTTTAGTTCTGCCTTTGACCGAGTTAATCATAGAGCCCTTGTTTACAAACTCAAACAGTTTGCAGTGGGAGGGTCGTTTCTTTGTATCATTATTGAATTTCTATGTAAGAGATCGTAAAGATTTATTGTTGTTGATGGGTACCATAGTTAGTAAAAGAATGTGATATCTGGTGTTCCTCTGGGTAGTATTCTTGGCCCATTACTTTTAATACCATATACACATGACAATAGTGCTACTCTCTTTACATCAATTCCATCTCCTGAATGTAGAAATGGGGTTGCCAAATCCCTTAATAAAGATCTAGCTAAAATTAGTGCTTGGTGCAAATTATTGGGTATGAAGTTGAATCTTAAAAAAACCCAAAGTATGATTGTAAGGAGGTCAAGGACAATGGCTCTTCAACATCCGGATCACAGCATTGATAATGTTTCTTTAACTTTGTATGAATTAAAAATTTAAGTGTGATTCTCAACACCAGATTTACTTTTCAGAAACACATTAGGCTGTGTCTTTTTCAATTGCACAAAATATTGTCTTATTGAGTAATCTTTTAAGATATTCGGTTATCAATCTATTCTGAATAAGTGTTTGAATTCTTCCATTTTACCTTCTCTCTAAGATTGTTCTTCAGTCTGGTCTTCAGCTGCTGATTCTCATCTTAATTTGTTGGACAGGAACTTACGGTCTATTAGATTTCTTATTCCTGATCTAGATATCAATCTTTGGCACCGTCGTTCAATTAATCTATTATGCATGTTGCATAAGATTTTTCATATTTCTGACCATCCTTTGCATTCAGAGCTTCCCGGACAAGTTCCCTCCTCTTCGTAATACTAGGCATGCAGTTAATTCTAATAGTCAGGCCTTTTATATAATTAGGCTCAATACTACACAGTACTCTAAAAGTTTTATTCCAGCTGTGACAAAGTTCTGGAATGATCTTTCTAATCGTATAGTTGAATCAGTTGAACTTCCAAAGTTCAAACTTACAGCAAATATTTTTATGTTAAACAGGCTGACATAAGTCTTTTTAAGGTTTATATATGAAGTATCTGCTTTAGTGTTGTTGATTTTTTTGAAAAAATATTATTTCAATTGTTCATCACTTCTCATATTGTTTATTTATTTTCTTATTTCATTTCCTTACTGGGTTATTTTTCACTGTTGGAGTCCTTGGACTTATAGCATCTTTCTTTTCCAACAAGGGTTGTAGCTGAGCTAGTAATAATAATAATAATAATAATAATAATAATAATAATAATAATAATAATAATAATAATAATAATAATAATAATAATAATAATGTAAAGGTTCTTTAATGAACAAGTGATCTGCTGAAAGGATCGCATTTTATGCGTGAAACGAGCATTCAGTGATTGAGTAACTCCTGAAACTATAGTAGATGGCTAGTGTAAAGTTTGGAGAGAGCCAACGGACAGAAAGAAGTAGTGTTCGTATATTCTGAATATCTGCATACGAATTGTTAATATGCTATCTAAAGAATATGAATTGTTATTGGCCTCGTAAAATGTGCATGAGTAAGGTTTTTCAGTTTGGACCAAATTCAGAAGATATTCCAAAATTCATTATTTTGTACAAAAACTCTTTTGTTGGAATGTTATATCGAATAAAACAACAAATTTGGTATACAACGTAATTATAATTTTGAAATCTTGCCAAAGATATGATACTGAAGAATCGATATTGAACGGGGCGCCAAAGTCATGACATGAGTTACTATGGCAACAGCCACCCTGGTTAAACACTGTTCGGAAATATCTCTATGACAAAAATACAAAATGTGGGATAAAAACTACTACAATTAAGATAATATACTGTCCTTTTCCTATTCGAAAGGGATAATGACTGGAGAAGTCAAGTTAAAGGGTGGCTGTTTTAGAACACTGGTAAAGTCCCAGGTCTGTCAGCGCATAAAGATGTTGTGAACCAGCACGTAGAATTGAACGTCAGACATCAGTCCCCTATTGCTTCCAAACAAAATGCTTCCTTTCCCTGAACAGCTCTAACGACTACTCTACCCTACACCACACTTTAAGCCTTAAGAATTACAGTCTGTCTATATATATATATATATATATATATATATATATATATATATATATATATATATATATATATATATATATATATATATATATATATATATATATATATATATCTATATATATATATATATATATATATATATATATAGATATATATCTATATATATATATATATATATATATATATATATATATATATATATATATATATATATATATATATATATATATATATATATATAGATATAGATATATATATATATATATATATATATATATATATATATATATATATATATATATATATATATATATATATATATATATATATATATATATATACAAAAAATCATCCTCTCCTTTTACGCCTATTGATGAAAAGTGCCTCGATCAGATTTCGTCAGTCGTCTCTATCTTGAGCTTTTAAATCAGTAAGTCTCCATTCATCATCTCTTACTTCATGTTTCATAGTCCTCAACCATGCAGGTCTGGGTCTTCCAACTTTTCTAGTGCCTTGTGTAGCCCAGTTGAAAGTTCGGTGAAATAATATCTGTTGGGGAGTGCGGAGTTCATGCCCAAACCATCTCCGTATACCACTCACCTTGATCTCGTCCATACAAGACACTCAGGTAATCTCTCTCATAATTATTTTTAATTATGTCCTGCCATTCAACTTCCAATATTTTTCTGAAGTCTTTGTTCTCAAATCTACAGTATCAGGTATATGATTTACATTTTTTTTTTAACCTAGCTATTGTCTGATTTTTTTTTTTTTAATGTTTCATTAAACTCAATTCTAAAGATCCTGTATTAGAGGTCATAATACCTAAATGTTTAAAAGATTCCACCTCAATAATCCTCTGTACTTCCAATATTTCCTCTTCCATTGCATATTCCGTTCTGATCATCCCTGTCTTTCTTCCATTTACCTTGAGCCCAACTTCATGTGATATTTCATGCATTATGGTAAGCATGTTTTGCAAGTCTTGTGGTGTTCTGCTAGTAAGGACAGCGTCATAAACATATTCTAAGTAAGCTATTTTTTTTTTTTTCAACCTATCCATTCCAATCCTTCTCCACCATCCCCAACTGTTCTATGTATTACGAAATCCCTGAAGAGGATAAACGGCATAGGTAACAACACTTTCCTTTGGAGTACTACACTGTTCCCTGGAAATTCGATTGATAGGATTCCACTGACATCAACTTTACACTTGCTATGCTCATGAATAGAATTAATCAAATTTACATATTTAAGAGGAACAACATAATAACGTAGGAATCTCCACAAAACTAGCCGGTGCACAATCGCCACAAAACTAGCCGGTGCTCACTATCAAAGGCTTATTTGTAGTCCACAATTGCCATCAAAAGTGGATTTCTATTTCTACACCTTGCTATACCAAGTCTTAAAATGAAAATTCGGTCTGTACAACTTCTACCTTTCCGAAATTCTGCTTGTTCATCTCTCAGCTTTTCAATAATATTTCACTCTAGTCTCCTTAGAACGAGCATACTATATATCTTCATGACAATTGGTGTAAGTGTGATGTTTCTGTAATCATTAGCATCAATCATATCTCTGTTTGTGTGTGTGTGTGTGTCATTTTCGCCAACACTTCTAGCTTCCATTCATCAGGTTTTGGCTGTTCATGCCACATTCTAAAAAATAATCTTGTAAGTATTCTTGGAGTCACTTCATTTTCGGCCAATATCATTTCTGCACTTAAACCATCGTATCCAAGGGCTTTCCATATTGCCTTTCTTCATCTTCTGTTGCTATTACAGAGCCATCTCTCTTTTTGATGGGTATATGCTTCTTTGCCCAAGGTAGGGGTTTCATTAATAATTCAATGAGCAGTTATTAGAACAAACCCACTCCCTGAATTCATAGCTTCGTCAACCTCATCTTCTTTCCTGTTTAAATATTTGCTCCAGTCATTCCTGGTTTTTCTTTTGACTTCACTATCAATACTGGAATGCTTAGCATACTCTACCTTTTAATTTTCATTACCTCCTCGAAAACATTCAACAATCAATTTCTGTCTTTGTCTTATTCTTATAGTATCCCAAGTATCATTTTATTCATATATATATATATATATATATATATATATATATATATATATATATATATATATATATATATATATATATATATATATATATATATATATATATATATATATATATGGAAGAGAGAGAGAGAGAGAGAGAGAGAGAGAGAGAGAGAGAGAGAGAGAGAGAGAGAGAGGACTCCTAGCTTGTGTTTACGGAAGATTTTTCAGTCGGGACATGATACATTACCAAACTAAACATCGGTAATATTTTGTCAATAAGTTGTTTCCGAGAATGTTATAACAAATAACACAACAAATATAACATAACATTAGAAGTTAGAATTATTATAAAGATACAATTAGCATCTGGAAAATTAATATTTAATTCATGTTCATACATACTTTATCGTGCTTCCCCAGCCATCATACCCCTTACAGCTCTAAAAAGTGCTTCCCCGGGCCACTTTCGTCCTCTCCTACCCTTCACCCAACCCCCTAACAACCAAACTTTTTACACCTGAAATTCTGGAATCTATATATATTGGGAGTGACGGTGGAGGACCAGACGCAACAGGATTTTTGCATTTGACTGTACATAGTTCTTAAAAATGTTCATCCATGGGAGGCTGTTGAAATGATTATCTAAGATCTAACTTAGAAAATACAGTATACACTGAAATAGTTTCAAATATGTCTTTCGGATTTATCAATAGATGTTAAGCTACCTGAAGCTGTGGATTCATCATTACATTTAAATCTCCACATAACCTAACCTGTTCATTTTCCTTCACAATAGGAACTAATGGTGTAGCCCAGTCAGATTATGTAACCTTTTCCCATGAATCTTCACTTGCTAACCTTTTGAAGTCTGTATCACGGCACTTTTCAATGCATATGGTACTGGTCTGAGAGCAAGACATCAAGGAATACTATCTGATTTCAGAATTGAAATTGCCTTTGCGTTTTCCAATGTACCACCCTTATATTCAAATAGGTCTTGAAAACTGATAGAATATCTGCAGACACTTCATTGTTGAGTTCCTCTTGTGTACCTGTAACCTTCAAAATACTTGGCCAATTTAATTTCAAATAATAAAACCAATCCAAACCTAGTCTAGTTTGTCTTTTACCTTTAACTACGGTTAATGGCATTCTATCTACCTTCTGATCTTTATAATGTACTTCTACATTTGAAGCACTTATTACCTGAATATCAAAACCATTATAACGTTTGAAAACTCTATTGTACCTTCTCATAATAAATCAGGAATGGTTTTAGCTCATTTCTTAGACAAAATTGATACATCAGCTGCTCTGTCAAGTTACATTACAACTGGTTTACCATTTACGATCACTTTTACCAATACATGTTTCTTTGCACCTTTGTTGACAGAATAAATGGAAACGCAAAATCAGTGTCTGAACTATACTGATTATCATAAACATTTTCTGAATTACTCTCTTTGCCTATTGTATCAATTGCTGCATTTATTTTCATGGCTGCTGTTTAGGGAATCTGAAAACATTCTGGCATGTCTGTCCCGTAGCATGGTATTTCCTTGCTTCATATGCAAGATGATCAGTTACACCAAACCTATAGCATTTGGGGTTTTCCTGTTGTTTCTGCATATAGGTGTGATTCTGATATTTATGAATATTAGAGCTCGGCAATTTCTTATGACTAAGGTTTGATGTTTTCTTTCTCTGATTCTCATTGTCTTTCAACTTTGAGCCTATCTTTCTAATTTTAGACATTTTCCATTCTATTGTGTGAAAAATTACCTGTTATATTACTTTGCCTATCTGATATTTTTAAAGCTCTGCCTATAATCAATACCTTCTCTAGTGTTAAATCTTTATCTTGCGGTATTTTTTTCTTAGCTCTAGTGATGTGCAACGAGCAGAAACTAATTTCTAATTCTAGAAATTCACATGAAACCGCTAAATTCTTAGGTCTAGTAACAAATGCATCTGAGCTTTCATTTTCTTTCTTATATACCTGTGCTGTAAATTGATCTCTTTAAAAAAATTTATTGACTTGAGAGCCAAAATATGTTCAGAGCCTTCATCGCAGCTTCACTAGTGTCATCGGTAGCTTGTAGTGTCTTAAACACCTCACGAACCTCTCTACTGGCTGTATGCAGTAATGACGCCTTCTTCTGTGCATCTTTCCTAATACCTAATGCTTCTAAATATAAATTAAATTCCTCACACCACTGTTGCCATCGTGTTGCAACCGAATTTGGTTCTGCAACAATGATGAATTCTTTTATGATGTTCTATGTCCGAAGGCATTTCGACTTCTTGCCTGAATAAGGTTAGGCAAATGAAACCGACACATTTAACTTGCAACTTCCTAAAAAGGTTAATCATAACCTAATTTCTTTGTAGTTTATTACAACTATTATGCGTTTGTGCAATTAACTTTGGTAGATTTATACTTAATGATACTTCATGTAAAACTAACTCCGACTTACTGTGAATATTTACCTTTGCGCCTATGCTTCTGGTAAAACATGTTAATCCTACCTTACTTGGTCCTAACCAAAGAAATATTATTGTATGATGTTATCTTCTTTCTTGACATCAAACTGGAATCTAAACTCATTGAGCTGTATTCCGGGGGTTGCAATCTTATGGTTGGTTCTTATTCTGGCACTAATTCTCTGCATAGGTTCCCTCTTGACTGTCGCCAGATATATAGTTTGTAATCAATGTGGTTCAATATTTACTGACCTTAAATATACCTGGAATAATAATAGTTCATTAGTGTTGTATATTACAATATCATCCCCGTCGCCGAATATAGTTTTTTATCAATATGGTTGGACAGTTACTACTCTCAAACATACCTGGAATAATAATAGTTCATTAGTGCTATATATTACAATCTCAGTATTGTCGCTGAATCATCTTGGTGGTATCAATGACAGGATTCTGATATTAAGATATGTTTTATGTGGTTCAGGCTTACATCTCTTATCTACTTTTACTAACCTATTCCTTCTTGACTGTCGTCGCCCGATATATAGTTTGTAATCAATGTTGTTCAATATTTACTGACGTTAAATATACCTGGAATAATAATAGTTCATTAGTGTTGTATATTACAATATCATCCCCGTCGCCGAATATAGTTTTTTATCAATATGGTTGGACAGTTACTACTCTCAAACATACCTGCAATAATAATAGTTCATTAGTGCTGTATATTACAATCCCAGTATTGTCGCTGACTCATCTTGGTGGTATCATTTACAGGATTCTGATATTAAGATATGTTTTATGTGGTTCAGGCTTACATCTCTTATCTACTTTTACTAACTTTCTACCCTCAAGCGAGAATATGTAAACAAAACTCATGCACACAACATACGCAAATAACAAAAGAGCTTCACTCTTAAAAGACTGGATCCTATTGCAATACAAAAGTAAGAAAAATCACATAATAACTTTAAGACAATTAATCAATAATCAAATCCTTCATAACATACACTACGACACCTATATACTCTGCTGAAACATGTTTTATTATTATCATTATTATTATTATTACCAGACAAATTACAACCCTATTTGGAGAATCATGATGCTATAAGCCCAAGACCTCCACCAGGGAAAAATAGCTCAGTGAGGAAAGGAAATAAGGAAATAAATAAACGATGAGAAAAAATTAACAATATATTATTCCAAAAACAGTAACAACATCAAAACAGATATGTCATATATAAACTATAAAAAGACTTATGTCAGCCTGTTCAGCATAAAAATATTTGGTGCAACTTTGAACTTTTGAAGTTCTATTGATTCCACTACCTGATTAGGAAGATCATTTCATAACTTGGTCACAGCTGCAATAAAACTTATAGAATACTGTGGTGTATTGAGCCCCATGATGGAGAAGGCCTCACTATAGAGTTAACTGGCTGCCTAGTAGTGCGAACAGGAGGGAATTGTCCATGAAGATCTGAATGTAAAGGAAGGTCAGAACTATGAAAAATGATATGCACCATGCATGATGAACTTATTGAATAACGGTGCCAAAGATTAATATCTAGATCAGAAATAAGAAATTTAATAGATCGTAAGTTTCTGTCCAACAAATTAAGATGAATATCAGCAGCTGAATATCAGCAGCTGAAGACCAGACAGGAGAACGATACTCGAAAGAAGGTAGAATGAAAGAATTAAAACAATTCTTCAATAGGTTGATTACCAAAAATCTTAAAACTTTCTCAATAAGCCATTTGTTGTTGCAATTGAAGAAGTCACAGACCAAATGCGTTTCTCAAAAGTAAATTTGCTGTGAAGAATCACACCTAAAATTTGAATTCGTACAAAGTTAAAGAAACATTATCAATGCTGAGATCCAGATGTTGAGGAGCCACTGTTCTTGACCTATTTACAATCATACTTTGAGTCTTGTTAGGATTCAATTTCATACCCCATAATTTGCACCATGCACTAATTTTAGCTAGATCTCTATTAAGGGATTCAGCAACCACAGATCTACATTCAGGAGATGGAATTGTACCAACCGTGTTTCACACAATTGTACATAATTCCTTTTGTATATATTATGCTTGTATCTTCGCTCTTCCCTCGCACTAAAACGAACATGAAAATTCATGTCTGGTTTTTCCTCTGTAATATTGTCTGTCTTGTGAACTTGTTATGTCCTGTTGCCTTGAAGTTTTGTATATAAGGAGAATGTTCTACAATAATGTAACTCAGTCGTTTCCAGCCTGCCTTTGAGTTCACAGCTTTACTCGGCGCCGTCACATTGGTGACCCCGGAAGTCGACTTGCTCCCACTGCCTTCCACCCCCACCTCCCTCGCCCCTCCATCGTTGGTACTATGACGGAGACGGACTCTACTACAGCAGTTGAACGCCGCGGCCGCCCCATTGAAACTTTCACCGTTCGCCAGCTTGGTTTCAACGCGCTGAAGTCCACTTTCGTATCAGGGGCGTGACTCGCTCAACCACCAAAGCGGATTATGTTCTCGCGGCGATACCCGAGGACACCTTCCCGGATATATCCGACTGGCTTTGTGAACAAGGAGACACCCCAATAGCGTATGACGCCCTCAAAACATACCTTCTGCAGCAGTACTCGCCGTCGCCAGCCGCCCGTATAGCAAAGCTTTTTCAGCTCTCGCAACAACCGTTGGGGGACCAAAGGGCTTCGCTTGCCCTCAGGGAAATGACCAGTATCGCTCGCCTTTAACCTGCCGCAGACGGCTCTCCTCGTGAGATGAACCTACTCCGTGCCCTTTGGATACGCCGTTTACTTGAACCTGTACGCGCTGCCATACCTGATGTCGATAGTTTACCCATAAAGGACTTGATGACCAAAGCCGACGCCCTTATGGACAGCCACTTCAAGACCTCCATCAACGTCTCCACCCCTGACGACGAGGATGCATATTCAATGTCAACCGAAGCTGACATGAATGCCGTAGGACATACACGCCTACCCCGTGACGTGCCGAAGCGACGACAAAGCCAATCGCTCGCGCCCCAACGAACGACTTCTACAGCCACTTACTACCTCCCATCCGCCACAGTTTTGCTACTACCACTTCAGATTCGGGGCAACCGCGAAGAAATGTGCCAAAGATTGTCAGTGGCCAAAAAACGTGTAAGTAGGCCATCGCTTGTGGCGGTGGCCTCCCATGTTTCTAATCTTTTCTTTTTACGGGATGCAGGAACGGGCGTGCGATTTTTGGTAGACATGGGTGCTTGTCGTTCTCTTTTGCCAAGGAAACTCTTCAAGGCACAACGTAGTCTGTCTACATCTGCCGACGTCCGCTTGGTAGCTGCCAACGGATCTGCGATACCCACCTACGGTTACGAGAACCTCACATTATCGTTCAGAAACGGTAAATTCAATTGGAAGTTTCTCGTTGATGACGTCACAATGCCAATCCTCGGTGCGGATTTCCTCTCTCATTTCCACCTTCTGGTCGATGTCGCCCACCGACGATTGGTCAACGCAGACTCGTACTTGTCGACACCTCTTCAACCCGCCCCCTCTAACCTCGCTCTCCACATCAGCGCACCCACGGATGCATACGCCCACCTCCTCACGTCGTACCCGGAAGTTTTCCGTCCAGAACTTCGCTAAACGCCCACGGTTCCTGCCAAGCACGGTATTTATTACCATATCAAGACGACGGGACCCCAGTCTTCGCAAAATTCAGACGTCTGGCACCGGAACGATTGGCAGCCGCCAAACAGACGTTCGCCGAAATGGAGAAAATGGGCCTTTGCCAAAAGGCCTCCAGCCCATGGTCGTCACCCTTACACATCGTTCTGAAGAAAGACGGCTCCCTCCGTCCGTGCGGGGATCACAGGCGCCTGAACACGCAAACAGAACCGGATCACTACCCCCTCCCAAACATTGCCGATGTAACCTCCTACCTGCACAAAGCGAAGGTTTTCTCTACGCTCGACCTCCTGAAGGGGTATTATCAGGTGCCTATGAACCCAGAAGACATCCCCAAGACTGCCATCACCACTCGGTTTGGCACATACACCTTCAATTACTCCTGTTTTGGCCTTCGTAATGCTGGGGCAATGTTTCAACATCTCATGGATGGCATCTTAGGGGACCTCCCTTTCTGTGTATGTTATGTGGACGACATACTTGTGTTCTCCTCCTCAAAAGAGGAACACCTCTGTCACCTGCGCATCGTGCTCGACCGCCTGCAACAAAACGGCCTTGTAGTCCGGTACGACAAGTGTACCTTTGGCGCCAACGAAGTGTCGTTCTTAGGGCACCGTATCACTCCTGAAGGAGTCCATCCCCTCCCTGAGAAGGTAGCAGCCGTTCAGAATTTCCCCGCGCCCTCGACCGTCAAAGCTCTGCAGGAATTCTTGGGCATGATCAACTATTATCACCGTTTTCTGCCAGCCATTGCCGCCACTCTTGCTCCCCTCTACGCCTCCCTCAAGGGCAAGCCAAAGGACCTGAAGTTAGGTCCCCTTCAAGAAGCAGCCTTCTGCAATGCAAAGAAGGCCCTATCAACTGCTGCGGCTCTCACTTTTCCTATCCCACACGCCCCTCTCCTTCTCTCCACCGATGCCAGCGACGTCGCAATTGGTGCAGTACTCGAGCAGGTGGTCAAAGGCTCGCCCCGCCCATTGGCCTTCTTCAGCAGAAAACTGTCCAAGGCAGAATCGGGTTATTCTACCTTCGATCGAGAATTGCTGGCGGTGCACTTGGCTGTCCGTCACTTTCGCCATTTCTTAGAAGGTACGCCATCCGTCATTCGCACAGACCACATGCCTCTGGTGCACGCCTTCACTCGACAGTCTGACCCCTGGTCCTCCCGTCAACGCCGACCTCTCTCCGCCGTGGCTGAATACAATTGCACCCTCCAATACGTCCCTGGGAAAATGAATCCCGTTGCCGATGCCCTGTCAAGAAACACGTTGGCTGCCGTTCAACTGGAATTGGATTACAACGCCCTGGCTGAAGCCCAACGACAGGATCCAGAGTATCCAGCTTGTAGGACATCCTGCACGTCCCTCCGTTGGGAAGATTTTCCCCTCGAAGACTCCAACACCACCCTCCTCTGTGACATCAGTACTGGTAGACCGCGACCTTGGATTCCTGCTCCCATGCGCCGACAGGTGTTTGATTTCATCCACGGCCTTTCAAATCCCTCGTGCCGTTCTACTGCACAGCTGCTGAAGGCAAAGTTCATTTGGCACGGCATTTCTAAGGATGCTAAGGATTGGGGCCGCGCCTGTACTTCTTGCCAAACTTCCAAAGTACATCGACAAACGGATTCAGGAGTGGGCACCTTTCCTCAACCTCAGCGTCGTTTCGCACACATTCACGTCGACATTGTAGGCCCCTACCCACATCACAATGACATCGTTACCTGTTTACCGTCATTGACCGCTCCACTCGTTGGCCTGAAGCCATTCACATGGAAACTGCAACGTCCGCCTCATGTACATCTGCCTTACTCTCTGGATGGATTTCAAGATTCGGTATCCCTGAGCATATTACTTCTGATAGGGGAACCACCTTCACCTCTCAATTGTGGACGTCATTACCGAATCTCCTGGGCATCACCCTACATCAGACAACGGCCTACAACCCCGCTGCCAATGTAATGGTTGAACGTTTTCATCGCACCCTCAAAGCAGCTTTGATGTCCCGCTGCAAGGATTGCAACTGGTTTACTCAGCTTCCCTGGGTCCTCCTTGGACTAAGGACCACTCCTAAAGACGCCCTCGAGGTCTCGGCAGCTGAAATGGTGTATGGCGATCCGTTGGTCGTCCCTGCAGAATTTTTTCCTTCTACAACCTCCTCCGACGATCTCCAGCGCATACGTCACGTCGTGGGAAAATTTACTCCGTGCCGCCAGACTTACAAGCCCCCAGCAAAGCATCACATACCAACGGACTTGCACTCTGCAACGCACGTCTTCCTGCGCAACGACACCAGCAAGCCACCACTAACGCCCCCTTACACGGGCCCTTTCCTTGTGATCCGACGCAGTCCGAAAGCATTCCTCCTAAACATTCGGGGCAAAGAAGACTGGGTCTCCATTGATCATCTAAAACCTGCTTATCTTCTGCCAGATGACCCACCTACAGTTCACCTCTCTAGATCAGGGAGCCCTATTTAAAATGTACAGTATGTCATTTTTAGGGGGGGAGCCATGTACCAACCGTGTTTCATACAATTGTACATAATTCCTTTTGTATATATTATGCTTGTATCTTCGCTCTTCCCTCGCACTAAAACGAACATGAAAATTCATGTCTCGTTTTTCCTCTGTAATATTGTCTGTCTTGTGAACTTGTTATGTCCTGTTGCCTTGAGGTTTTGTATATAAGGAGAATGTTCTACAAAATATAACTCAGTCGTTTCCAACATGCCTTTGAGTTCACAGCCTTACTCGGCGCCGTCACAGAATTGATGTAAAGAGAGTAGCATCACCTGCATATGCAACAAGCTTGTTTTCGAGGCCAAACCATATGTCATGTGTATATTGTGAGAAAAAAAATGGGCAAAGAACACTACCCTGTGTAACACCAGATATCACACTATTATACTCACTGTTATACTCAACAACAACTCTTAGAGATCTATTACCTGGAAATTGAAGAATAATGCTGAAAAACGATTACTTTCAGCAAAACTATTAGGACGTTTTGCCAGAAGACATTCATAAACTATAGATAATATGCGATTTATGGAAATTGGGTGGTAATCTGTTGGACTTGAGCTACCACAAACCCATTTACATAGAGGAGTAACATTACCATTTCTCCAACAAGTGCTAAAAGGCGTGCAACATTACCCTTAATACCCATAGCAAATATAGTATTACAGTACAAACTACATTATACTTTACACCGTTTCTCATAACATTTTGGTGATCTGATATACTCCACGTGAAGCGTTAGTAAGAGGGTAGAATAATATTTTTTTTATCATTCCATTCTGATTAAGAAATGAAACCTAAACGAGATAAGTATCGAGTATCTGAAATCTCTTGACTTAGATAAAATATTAAGATAATTCTTTGTACAAAAAATCCCTGAAGAATTATATACAAAGAAAGGGATTTGTTTAATTATGAAGGTATTACATTATATTTCTATTCAAGGTTCACAAATGAAAAGCAAGCATATAGTTTTTGTTGTAATAAGAATCAACGTAACAGGGATATCAAAAGATTACTGAATAGATAATGGAGTAAGTAGAAAAGCATCAGCAGCTCTTCTGTGCGTTTGTATATATAGTGAAGACTGAGGATATGATACCAGGATAATTGATTTTTTTGTACTTGAGAAAGAGAAAGTTCCGGAGAAGTTGGTTATAATTTTAGAGATGATATACAAAATAACACGGGAAATGTAATAACCGCTGTTTAAGAAACAGTAACTTTTGATTGATTGAAAATTTTTTGGCATCCTGACATCTAAGGTCATTGACGCTGATAGCATTTATTATATATGAAAAATAAAAGAGAATTCTATTAAAACCATAAAAGTTAAAAAGTCATTATAATAGTTAAATAGTTTTCAGAAGACCGGCTTCTGAAATAAATCTAAAAATGCCGCTCACATAGTAGGGCATATCATGTCCAAGAATCTTGGCAAGGATGAACATGACATCCTCACCTCGATATCTATTTCATTTTATTGCCATCTATACTATCCCAGTGCTGTTGCCATTTATTACAAACCAATTTCTTGATGTAAGGTAGGAAATCATTACAGGGAAAGGGATACCTCCTTGGTAGCAACTCTGATGTCGCATTCTTCGCCAGTAAATCTGCTTTCTCATTCCCAGACACACC
>NC_090755.1:39548537-39556037 GCF_036898095.1 Palaemon carinicauda | reverse complement strand
TACGTACATACGTGGTTGGCCACTGCAATCTAAAAAAAAGCAAAATGAGTGTTCAAATTTCCAGTAAAGCCAATATATATAGAATTTTATATACAATGAGGTGAAGATAGGAAATAAAATGAGCGATTGGCTTCCAGTGAGAGTGGGGCTGAGACAGGGATGTGTGACATCGCCATGATTGTTAAATTGTATGTTGATGGAGTGGTGAGAGAGGTGAATACTGGGAGTGCTTGGACGAGTATTGGAACTGATAGATGAGAATGATCATGAATGGGAGGTAAATCAGTTGTTGTTTGTGGATGATACTGTATTGGTTGCATACTCAGAAGAGATGCTTGGCCGATTAATGACAGAATTTGGAAGGGTATGTGAGAGAAGAAAATTGAGAGTTAATGTGGGTAAGAGTGTCATGTTGAATGGAGAGTTACTTGAGGAGGTGGATCAGTTCAATTACTTTGGGGTCTGTTGTTATAGCAAATGGTGAAGTGAAAGCAGATAAACGTCAAAAAGTGATGAAGGATCCAAAGTGTTAGGGGCCGTGAAGGGAGTGACAGAGAACAGAGGATTGGGCATGAATTGTAAAGAGAGTTCTGTATGAAAAATTGATTGTACCAACTGTGATATATGGATCAAAGTTGTAGGGAGATTTCCCTGTTGGAGCCCTTGGGGTTATAGCATCTTGCATTTCCAATTAGGGTTGTAGATCGGCTAGCAATATATATATATATATATATATATATACACACACACATACATACATATATATATATATATATATATATATATTTTTGGGCTCAAGCCATGTCGTCCTGATGGAAGTTCCTATAGGGTAGCTTCCTAGGGTATATTACAACTACGGCGATACTCCCAGAGAATTTACCTTAAGGTACCAGAATTCTAACTCCTGGAGCAAATATCCCTCGTGAAAGGGATATCGCGACATATAAGAGGACGTATTCTTGACACGCCACATGGCAATCTGCACCCCGAACAGAGATTTAGTATCGCAGGGGGCAATTGGCAAGAAACGAATTCGGGAAAGAAAAAGGGGGGAGCCGCTCCCAAGGCTCCCTATCTCCCGTTTCGTAAGCGTGCCTGGCGCCAATCCTGGCGCCATCTGTATTCCTTTTTGCGTAGCTTAACAACTCAGTGTTTTTTCCTGTGTTTCTGCTTTTCATGGCTTCTCCAACTTCGTCGGCCTCTGATAAGTTGAGTACCATGTCTTTTATGTATAAATGTAGGCTCTTAGTAAATTTTTAAGTGATTAACAGGTTTAATCTTTGTTACAAGAGCCGTAGCCTACCGGAGGCGTCATGGACGCTGTCGCTCGCTAGGTATAAGTTTTAATTAGTCAGAGCGACATTCCCGGTTGTTTTGCTTAATAAATTTTAGCTATTTAGCATTACATAGGATTTCCTTTCGTGTTTCAGTATTATTTTGGCGAAGTATTCGCCATTCTGGCCTACGCTAGGCCACGTAGCCTAGTCGTTTGGTCCTAGTACTTCATGCATGATTTTGGTTTTTCCGAGTGTATTAAAATTTTATTGAAGCTTTAGGAGTTTAGGCTATGTTTTATACATTTAAGATTATGTGGAATATTTTCCAAGATAGTATACGAGTGAGTTTCGGTGATTTAGGTAATCGATTCTCTTGGTGCCTAGGCTAAGTTGCTTATGGAGCCTTAGTATACTTTCTCATACTCCCCTGTTGCTTTCTTTCTTCGGAGAAGGTATGCAATCCCTTTCCCTCTGTTTAAGCCTTGGGCTTATCCCTAAGTGGTTTATCTGAATTAATTTTCGATAAAACTATACTGGGGTGTTACTGTACCTTCCTGTTCCAGTAAGTCTGGTTCAAAGAGGGACAGAACAACAGAGTTTTTTTAGTCTGAGTCTGTGTTTTTCTGGCTTGGGGTAGAGTCTCCCTCGCTAGCCTGACACAGACATAGGTGGCTTAGCCTCCTTAGGTCACTACCGAAGGTTTCTGTACGAGATGATTCCTTCTTTTGTGATCTACCAGACTAGTCCTTGTTGCTGTTCTCGGGGGAGATAAGTTTCTTTCCGTGGGAGTAGCAACACCTTCCTTGCTTTAGTGCTCTGGGAGCTGGCAAGTATTGCTGGCCTCCCCCCTTGGATCTCCCTTAGGCTAAGATGAGTTTCTTGGCTGCGGGTGATCCGTCACTAAAGCAAGGTTGGTAGGACCCTCTTTTGTCCCTTCCCCCTCTATCTCCAAAATGGCCTAGCCATTACAGTAATGTACGTCATTCTACATCTGGACCTAGAATAGGTTAGGATGTGGAATTGACTCAGTCCCTTGCCGGCCGGCAGAGCTGCCGGCCGGCAAGGGTCTTCTGTTTTGAGTGCTGCCCGGACCTCCCTTGGTCTCTCATCCATGCCGGCCCGCAGAGTCAGACGGCATTGGTCAGGAAGCCTGAATTAGATTCTCCCCTTCCTTATATGCACTCTTTCGGATTGCCGGGCTTGGAGGTAGTGTACACTCTTATCCCGGCATCCATTCTGTTTTTCTTCTAGTGCTGTACCCGACCCGGCTGCCGGGAGGCCGGCAGCCGGGCGGTTGTAGTCCTCTGGTTATTTTGCTGCCGGCTGGCATCGGTCCTGTACCTTTGCCGGCCGGCTAATGTCAGCCCTTGTCTGCCGGTCACCAAGAGTGTGGCCGGCAGCCGGGTACTACCTTGTGTAGTTGCCGGCCGGCAATGACTGCCGGCCAGCACATGCATTTGAACCAGCGTTCTGCCGCCTTATAGCTGTTAAGTAGTATACTTTAAAGCTAGTTATGGTGTGTATCGGCCGGCAAGTGCCGGCCGGCACATAACCTCCTATACTATACCAGTATTCTTCAGTATAACATATACTGTAAGAAGAAAACTATAGTATGGATTTTGGTACAGCACTGTGTGTTCTAACACTTTTGTGTTTTCTTGCACAGCCCTTTGCTGTTGCCCTACAGATAGGAAAGTGAGGTCTTTCCTGTCTATTATCCAGGATTTTAAAATCATTGCTTAGGTGTGAGCTCCACCTGATTCCTCTGGAAACTTTGCATTGGTTATTCTTGAAGAGATTAACTATTTGATTTTATATCTGGAAGGCTGCAACAATGGGTTGTGAGGGAAACCCAAGTGTGTGTCTTTCCTTTCTGAATTGTTATGCTATACTATGCATATCCAGTGATACATAGTTCACTTGATACTCATGGAAATTTCTTCTCTTTACAGGAGGACCCTCCGAAGTGCGGAAGTGTTTTCTGCAATGTCCGCAGCAAGAACCTCTGTGGACATGAGTTTTGTAGGAGACACGCAGCATGCGCTGTCTCCAAGGTTGATCTCCAGTATTGGGACCCTCAGGTATGTACTGTGTGCACTAACCTGATTACTGAGGCCTTTGATTCCCCTAGGACAGCAGAATCAAGGGATATAGCAAGGGAGAAGCTTCGTACCTGGGTAAGGGGTTCCAAAAGAACACCTCTGGCCCTTATCTTCCAAGTGAGAAGATGAGGGCGTATCTTTTCCCTAAGGCATCAGCTGATGCAGTGATTCCCCAGCTTCAAGAGGAGATCCCCCAAGTTCAGACCCAGGTGGATGCTGAAGTCGCGGTCGCGATGCAAGACATCCAGTTAGATGACAGGATGTCTGACGTGGACGAGCGTCTGGAGGAAGACCTCCTGGCAGAAGGCCAGGATGAAGTTCAAGCCCCAGACGTTGTAGAGGAATAGGTCGACGAGGTGTCGGCTACTCCGGTTCAGATGCCGGAGCCTATTCCCTCAACATCGGCCGGTCTCCCAGTAGAGCTGGGACAGGCCCTCTCTTCTATTGTTGGAATGATCCAACAAATGCAGAAGGAGAATCAGGAGAAGGCGGCTGCAATGGAACTGCGGATGCAGTGCCTTGCAGAATCACAAGGGCCCCAGAAAAGGCTCAATGTGAAAGACCTTCCCTTGTGCTCAGATGCTAACCCATGGAGGTATGCTGAGCACATGCCGATGACGACTGGAAAGATCGTCATCTCGGATAAGCTGGGCTCAGTTCCCCTAGAGGAAGTGGAATTCTGGCCCAGCAAGGCATCATATCCGGACTGTTATGTCCGGCTGAGGAAGGAACCAGCTTCAAAGGAGGAGACAGAGCCGAAGGAGGTCATAGTGATGGACCATGCTAAGGCTCAAGCTCTACTTTCATCCTCGATGAAAGAGAGGGGCTTCTCTAACTCAAAGGTAGCTGCATTGAGCAAGAAGCTCCCTTCCTTTGTGTCCTCTCCTGCTAGAGCCTTCCCCTTTTTACAGAAAGGGTTTGCGGCTGTACTAAAAGCAGTCGAGGCCGGCAAGCCTTGCCCCTCCCTGGAGGAGTGTAAACCCTTGTCGCTGGCCCTGCCTATGGACCACAAAGACTGGAAGGACGTCCATCTTACGTTCTCAGTTGGAAAGTTGGAGGCGGATATTGCCGTACGGCAGTTCGCCGAGGACCTCCCCAAGCTGTCCGACTTTCTTTTACGAAGAGAGTTCGAGACAAAAGAAAGACTGGCTGCCTTAATGTCTCTTCAGACTACTCTTGAGACGATGGCAAGTGACCCCAAGGTCCATGAAATGTTCATAGTGGTGGCTAAGACTCATCTGGCCACAGTGACGAAGGACCTTTATGGCTTCGTCAAGGCAAGGAGAGCTTGCAGGGAGTTCGTGTTCACCTCGGCTACGGTGAGGCACGAGCCAAGGAAACTAATCTCGTCCAACATTTGGGGGAAAAGACCTTTTCCCTACCGATTTGGTCAAAGAAGTTGTTGATAAGGCCGCCTTGGAGAATAGAAACCTTCTCCAGAAGTGGGGCCTGGCTATCAAAAGAAAGTCTTCCCCGGATGAGGGTCCTCAACCAAAGAGGAAGACTATGAGGACTAGGCTACCGTCTCGGCCAGCCAAGCCCTTTAGACAGCAACAGCAACTGCAATTGCCATTGCCTCCAGTGCCCCAGATGGTGGCACAAACCCCGACCACTTTTCAGGTGGATACCCCAGGCTGTGTCGACACAGTCCGCGGCATTCACCCCCAACGTTCGAAGGGCAGTCTTCTTCCTTTCAAGCAAAGCCTAGAGGAGCAGCCAGAGGCTCATCTAGGCGCCCCTCAAGGGGAAGGGGATTCAGGGGTGGTCGTGGTCAGGGAGGCAAGACCTCAGGATGGCAGTCCAAGTGAGATGATACAGGTAGGAGGGAGACTTCTGAAATTTTGGGATCGATGGACCTTCGATCCCTGGGCCCACAGCCTACTCAAGAATGGACTGGGCTGGAGCTGGTACAGCACTCCATCCCCGTGCCTTCGGTTTTTCCAACACTCCACCCCCCGTTCTGGAGGAGTACGTTCAAGAACTGTTGGAGAAAAATGTGATCCGAAAGGTGAAGTCCATCAAATTCCAAGGGAGGCTGTTTTGTGTTCCCAAGAAAGACTCGAAAAAGCTCAGAGTCATTCTGGACTTGTCGTCACTCAACAAGTTCATAGTGAATTGCAAATTCAAAATGCTAACACTGCAACACATAAGGACCTTACTGCCCAAGAGGGCATATTCCGTCTCTATAGACTTGTCAGACGCCTATTGGCACATCCCAATCAGCCGTCGACTCTCCCCCTACCTAGGGTTCAGGCTACAATGAAGACTATACGCCTTCAGAGCCATGCCATTCGGGCTAAACATAGCCCCAAGGATTTTCACGAAGCTTGCGAGCGCAGCTCTCAAACAATTATGCCTAAAGAGAATTCAGGTAGTAGCCTACCTGGACGACTGGTTGGTGTGGGCAGCATCCGAGACAGAATGCTTGCAAGCTTCCAGTCAAGTGATCAAGTTCCTAGAGTACCTAGGCTTCAAGATCAACAGAAAAAAGTCTCGACTTTCTCCATCTCAAAAGTTCCAGTGGCTGGGAATCCACTGGGACCTTTTGTCACACTGTTTCTCCATCCCGGCGAAGAAAAGGAAGGAGATAGCGGGTTCTGTCAAGAGACTTCTAGATTCCGAAAGGATATCAAGACGCGAACAGGAGAGGGTACTGGGCTCTCTCCAGTTCGCTTCGGTGACAGACCCAGTGCTAAGAGCACAGCTAAAGGATGTAACCGGAGTTTGGAGAAGTTATGCATCAAACGCGCGAAGAGATCTGAGAAGACCAGTTCCGCTTCGGCTACGTACTCTTCTCAGGCCTTGGTCCCAAGCCAGACATCTAAAGAAGTCGGTTCTTCTTCAGCCACCTATCCCGTCGGTGACGATTCACTCAGACGCCTCAAAGGAGGGATGGGGAGGTCACTCTCATCGGAAAAAAGTCCAGGGGACTTGGTCCAAGCTATTCAAGACCTTTCACATAAATTTTCTAGAAGCTATGGCAGTGCTCCTTACCTTAAAGAAAGTCTCCCCGCGTCACTTGATCCACATAAGGTTGGTGATGGACAGCGAGGTAGTTGTGAGATGCTTGAATCGACAAGGATCGAGGTCACCACCTCTCAACCAGGTGATGTTGGCCCTATTCCGATTGGCGGAAAAGAAGAAGTGGTACCTGTCGGCAGTTCACCTTCAAGGAGTCCGCAACGTGACAGCGGACGCTCTATCCAGGTTCACACCGATAGAGTCGGAATGGTCCTTAGACGCAGGATCATTCTCCTTCATTCTGAATCAAGTCCCAGAACTGCAGATAGACCTCTTTGCGACGAAAGACAACAAGAAGTAGCCCCTATACGTGTCCCCGTACGAGGACCCCTTAGCGGAAGCAGTGGACGCGATGTCCCTAGACTGGAACAGATGGTCCAGGATTTATCTGTTCCCTCCTCACAACCTTCTGTTGAGGGTCCTCAACAAACTGAGATCCTTCAAGGGGGTAGCGGTAATAGTGGCCCACAAGTGGGTGAACAGCGTGTGGTTCCCCTTGGAATTGGAACTACAGCTGAAGTTTGTGCCGCTACCACATCCAGTTCTGACCCAGCGAGTCCAGAAGTCGACTGTCTGCGCTTCATTACAGAAAACCCGGACCCTGCAGCTCATGATTTTCTCTCTCTAGCGGTGAGAAAGCGTTTCGGGATTTCGAAAGCCAGCATAGACTTCCTAGAGGAATATAAATGCAAATCTACTAGAAGGCAATATGAGTCATCTTGGAGAAAATGGCTGGCCTTTGTCAAGGCGAAGAGTCCGCAGGAGACCTCGACAGATTTCTGCTTATCTTTCTTCATCCACCTCCATGGTCAAGGGTTGGCAGCTACACGATTTCAGTGTGTAAGTCTGCTTTGACAAGACCCATTCTATATGCCTTCCAGGTCGACCTAGGTAACGAGATCTTTAATAAAGTTCCGAAAGCCTGCGCTAGGCTCAGACCTTCAGCACCTCCAAAGCCCATTTCATAGTCTTTAGACAAAGTTCTTCATTTCGCTTCTCTGTTGAGCAATGAAGAGTGTGCGTTAAAGGATTTGACACAAAAAGTTATTTTCCTATTTGCACTCGCGTCCGGGGCCAGGTTAGTGAGATCGTAGCCCTCT
>NC_090755.1:39481697-39534197 GCF_036898095.1 Palaemon carinicauda | reverse complement strand
AAGGTTGTTGCAAGCAGTGAAAAGTTTCTACAAAGGTAGTAAAGCATGTGTTAGAATAGGAAATGAAGTGAGCGATTGGTTTCCGGTGAGAGTGGGGCTGAGACAGGGATGTGTGATGTCGCCGTGGTTGTTTAACATGTATGTTGATGGAGTGGTGAGAGAGGTGAATGCTCGAGTGCTTGGACGAGGATTAAAACTGGTAGACAAAAATGATTATGAATGGGAGGTAAATCAGTTGTTGTTTGCGGATGATACTGTACTGGTAGCAGACACAGAAGAGAAGCTTCACCGACTAGTGACAGAATTTGGAAGGGTGTGTGAGAGAAGGAAGTTGAGAGTTAATGTGGGTAAGAGTAAGGTTATGAGATGTACGAGAAGGGAAGGTTGTGCAAGGTTGAATGTCATGTTGAATGGAGAGTTACTTGAGGAGGTGGATCAGTTTAAGTACTTGGGGTCTGTTGTTGCAGCAAATGGTGGAGTGGAAGCAGATATACGTCAGAGAGTGAATGAAGGATGCAAAGTGTTGGGGGCAGTTAAGGGAGTAGTAAAAAATATAGGGTTGGGCATGAATGTAAAGAGAGTTCTATATGAGAAAGTGATTGTACCAACTGTGATGTATGGATCGGAGTTGTGGGGAATGAAAGTGATGGAGAGACAGAAATTGAATGTGTTTGAGATGAAGTGTCTGAGGAGTATGACTGGTGTATCTCGAGTAGATAGGGTTAGGAACGAAGTGGTGAGGGTGAGAACGGGTGTAAGAAATGAGTTAGCGGCTAGAGTGGATATGAATGTGTTGAGGTGGTTTGGCCATGTTGAGAGAATGGAAAATGGCTGTCTGCTAAAGAAGGTGATGAATGCAAGAGTTGATGGGAGAAGTACAAGAGGAAGGCCAAGGTTTGGGTGGATGGATGGTGTGAAGAAAGCTCTGGGTGATAGGAGGATAGATGTGAGAGAGGCAAGAGAGCGTGCTAGAAATAGGAATGAATGGCGAGCGATTGTGACGCAGTTCCGGTAGGCCCTGCTGCTTCCTCCGGTGCCTTAGATGACCGCGGAGGTAGCAGCAGTAGGGGATTCAGCATTATGAAGCTTCATCTGTGGTGGAATTGTGGGAGGTTTGGCTGTGGCACCCTAACAGTACCAGCTGAACTCGGATGAGTCCCTGGTTAGGCTGGAGGAACGAAGAGAGTAGTCCCCTTTTTGTTTTGTTTTGTTTTGTTTTTGTTTTGTTTCTTTGTTGATGTCGGCTACCCCCCAAAATTGGGGGAAGTGCCTTGGTATATGGATGGATATATATATATATATATATATATATATATATATATATATATATATATATATATATATATATATATATATATATATATATATATATATAGTAACAAACTTTATCGGGGTTTTTGGTTAAATTATCATAATTGGTAAAGTAATATTTTGAGTGTCACCTAAAGTCACTTTAATTTAATTTTCTTTTCATCGCCATCTAGTTATTGATGTATTAGGCTCTAAGATTGGTACGTCACCCATGCAGTGTATTGTTTTGTTTTCTATGTTGACTGTGAGGGAGTGTGGGGCGAAGTGACGAGGGTCCTTTTTTGGAGGTAAATGGGAGTGAGGAAATAAGCTGCCATCTTCAAACTTGAAGAACTCACCTTGAGTTGGCTCTCCAACCGCTGGAGACTACTAGTGGGGGTGATCCAGTGTCTCCATTGAAGGAGGATTTGATCGCCCCTTTGGAGGAGCAGCTCAATAGCAGTTGAATGCTATCACTTTCTCCTCTGCATGGTGAGGGTTTGCCGTAATTGTAATTGTGTTATCAGCGGGGAGAAGGACTCTCCACGGACCAGAAACCATCGCTACTGAACTCATGAAAGCTGAGACCTATCTTCCGTATGGTAAGGGTAGTGATTTTGGGTTGCCTCCATTTCATCTCTGAAGTTGTAGAGGGCGGTGCCTTTAGTGATTTTTCACCGCTGTTTGTGTCGCGCTATGCTGTTAGCGTAAACAGGGTCTCGTCCACGATTGGTCCTCGAACTTTATTCGTCTTTTAGTGAAAGCCTACATCAGGAGTTTTTTTTATTTTTGTGTAAATGTAGGTTAACTATTATTGTGATTTATGTGTATAGTGGGGATGGGAAGTTTTGCCTAGATTTGTATCAAGAGGGGTAGAGTTAAGGTTCCGAGACTTTCTTGCTCTTTTCTATCTGTCAATGTAAATGTGTAGTTTGCGAGGTTATTCTTTCCTTTTACTGTTGTCTTGCCTTTCCGTGTCGTTGTTGATGAATGGGTCCTATATGTGTTTGTTGTAATGTGCTTGTGGTTTGATATCTTCCCATTTAAAGTGATTTTCTGTGTTATTTTGTTTGTAAATAAATATTCAATATTACTCTTGCAGTGTTTTATGATTACCCACTCCTTTAATATCACTGTTACATATTGCTAGCTCTGGCTGTGAAGAAATCTTAAAGAACTTGGCCCCCACAGGGTCCGTGCATAACATTTGGCGACCTTGCCAGGATCTTGTAAAACTAGTATTTTCAGGATCCCCAGAGCGTACGTAATTATATGTGAACAAATAGTGAAGGAGGTGGTATTTATCAGTTTCGCTAGTTATATTTCCTTGACAAAATGACTGATACAGAGGAAGTGGCTGGGTTTAATGTTTTGGAGTTTTTCCATAGTCCTGATTGTGACGAGAAGATAGGTGATCTTAGTAAGAGCCATTTAATGATAATTGGTGAATATCTTGGGTTGCCTATTGTCGCAGGTGTGAAGAAAAGAGTTTGTTGCTTCAGGTAATGAAGGCTATGCAAGGTAGAATAGCAGGTCCTAGTTTAGCTGAACCAGAGTCAATTCAGGATAAGATAGCTTTGCAAAAGATAGTAATGGAAAAGTTGAAGGTACAGTTAGAAATGGGTAAGACTGAAAGTAGCTAATAGGGAAAAAGAGAGGCTTCATGAGAGGGAACGGGAAAAGCTTAGGATAGCGCAGGAACAGGTGAGAGTAGAAGAGGAAAAGCTTAGAGTAGAACAGGAGAGGGCTAGATTAGAGTATGAGAGAGAACAGGAGAAGGTTAGGTTAGATAAGGAAAAAGAATTGGAAGTTAGGAGAATGGAACAGGAATTACAGGTACTTCGGCTGAAGCGACCAGAAGCGGAAGATAGGTTTAATATTGGCAGCGCGATTAAGCTGGTACCGATATTTAATGAATCTCATGTCGCAGAATTTTTCTCTGCATTTGAAAAATTAGCGAGAAAACTGAGTTGGCCGGAATCAATGTAGACTACCTTAGTTCAATGCAGATTGATCGGTAAGGCAGAGAAGGTCTATGCAGCTCTAAGTGAAGAGACGAGTGCGGAGTACGAACAGGTAAAGAGATAATATTAAAGGCTTATGAACTGGTACCGGAGGCGTACCATCAACGCTTTCGTAACTTGCGTATACAGTATAACTGCACATTTGTTGAATTTGCTAGAGAGAAAGTAAGTGCGTTTTTAGATTGGTTAAAAGCGAAAGGTATTAATGATTTTGAAAGTTTAAAAGAACTAATATTAATTGAGGAATTTAAGAATCACATTGGGATGGAACTTAAAGTACATTTAGAAAACTTTAGATTGGAAACTATAGAAGCAGTAGCGGTTGCTGCAGAAGAATATACTTTATTGCATAAGTCAGTACATCGTTTTTCATCGAGAATCGATAAATAGGATAAAGATAAGAAGGGGAAGAAAGCAGCGGTAATGTCTGGTAAGTCGGATGGAGGGAGTTCTCCAAAGAAGGCAAAGTCATCACCAAGTAGGGGTGAAAGTGAAATCATTTGTTTTTTCTGCAGGAAAAAGGGCCATGTTAAGGCTGATTGTATTGCCTGGAAAGGGCAGGGTAAATCAAAGCCGGTAGGCTTGATTGGTAAGGTTGCTGGGAGCAGGTCCCAGGTAAGTAGTTGCTTTATTAAGTACGTCGCAGATGGCTAGGTTTTCGCTAAAGATTGGTCAGGGTCTGGAAGGCGGGTGAGAATACTACGGGACACTGGCGCTGCCCAGTCGGTAATCTTACGGTCCTCATTGCCCTGGGACTTCAGAGAGGAGGAGCCAGAGTATGTAGTATTAGGTGGATTTCCTAATACAGTACTAGCGTGTCCTCTGGGTGTGTTTTGGGTAGACTCAAGGTGGATTATTGGACTTATGAAGTTGGCAATGGTTGATGTATTACCCATAAGCAATGTTGATATTGTGTTGGCTAACGATATAGAGGCAGGTACGGTATGTGATTGCCCGGTTGTGCAATGCAGGTATGCTGACCCCGTTAGTGAAATTGAACCAGTAATGGTTTTAACTCGCTCGGCAGCGCATTCATCTGGGATAGTAGATGAAGGGTTAGGCTTGGATAGTCTAGAGGAGCTGTCAGAGGGAGGGGTTTCTGGGTTAAGTGCTTCTGCGAGTCCTAGTCTGGTCTCTAAGTGGGATAGCTCAGTAGGGTGGGATAAGGAATCACTTAGGTTAGCCCAGAAGGAGGAGTTTGGAGAATTAGGAGTGGAGGTAGACTCTGATTTGAGTAAACCTCGGTATCTGTGTGAAGACGGCATCCTACTGAGTTTGAGTAGGTCAACTATGGTTCCGTCTGATGATTGGGAGGTAAGGAAACAGGTAGTAGTGCCCCATAAATATAGGGACAAGATTGTATGATTGGGACACGAGGATGTCTTCGCAGGTCACTTTGGAATTGGAAAGACTTTTTGGAAAATTGCTGAACACTTTTATTGGCCAAAGATGAGATCTGATGTAAAAAGGTTTGTTAATTATTGCAAAACTTGTCAACTGCTTGGTAAACCCAATCAGAAAATCCCTAAGGCACCTTTAAAACCTATTCCAGCAGTAGGGGAACCTTATCAGGAAATTTTGATTGACATTGTAGGCCCATTGCCTAAAACCAGCAGTGGTTATCAATACATACTAACTATAATGGATCGAATGTCTAGGTACCCAGACGCAGTGCCCTTGAGGAGTTTGAGGAGTAAGCAGGTCATAAATGCATTAACAAACTTCTTTTCCAGGTTTGGTTTGCCCAAGATGATTCCATCTGATTGTGGGACTAATTTTACTAGCAAAGATTTTTGTAAAAGTTTACAGGAGTTGAAGGTTCAACATATCAGGTCATCGCCTTACCATCCAGAAAGCCCGGGACAGATTGAGCGATTCCATCAGACACTAAAATCCATGTTAAAAAAAAATTGTGGGGATAATCCGGGAGGATGGGATAAAGTTCTCCTGTATTTACTTTTTGCTTTTAGGTCTGTACCAAGTGATTTAATGGGTTTCACTCCCTTTGAATTAGTTTTTGGTCTCAAGGAAAGGGGTCCCTTGGATGTGATAAGAGAGAATTAGGAGGGGAGTCACCCTAACGTAAGCTTAATAGAATTCTTGAGAGAGTCCAGGAGTAAGTTAACTAAGGCATGGGAATTTGCTAAGACTAATCTAGTAATTGGTCAGGGGAAGATGAAGGAAAAGTACAACGTAAAGACCAGAGTTAGGGAATTTCAGGTTGGGGATAAGGTACTTGCTCTGCTGCCAATTCCAGGAAATCCCTTAATGGTAAAGTTTCCAGGTCCATGGAAGGTTTCAAAGGTACTTAGTAGTCTTAACTACCTGATAGAAACACCAGACAAGCGACATAAGTATCAGCTTACCATGCAAATATGTTGAAACCTTTTGTTGAGCGTGAGAGTAAGGAACCCATCTTATTACTCAGTAGGGTTGAGCCTAATGTTGTATATCTCAGCATTGATATGCCATGGCCTAGAAATAATCAGGATATGTTAAGTAATTTGTCTGGGAATTTGCTATAACTAGAAAGGGATCAGAGGGAGTCTGTGGTAAATTTATGTGAATCTTTTCCAGAATTATTTCAGTATTCTCCAGGGCTTACCCATGTATTGAGTCATGATGTGGAAGTGGGGAAGCTAAGCCCATCAAGCAAGCTCCCTATAGGACCAATCCAGTAAAAAAGAAGATTATTGATCAGGAAGTAAAGTATATGTTGGAGCATAATTTAATTGAAGACAGTAATAGTCCATGGTCTTCTCATGTAGTCTTGGTGAAGAAGGAGGGAGGTGAGTACCGGATGTGCTTTGATTACAGGAGAATTAATTCAGTCACTGAGTCTGACAGCTTTCCTCTTCCTCGAGTAGAGGACTGTATTAATGAAATAGGGAATGCTCAGTATATTAGTAAGTTTGACTTGTTAAAAGGATATTGGCAAGTTCTATTGACTAAGCGGGCTCTGGAGGTATCCGCATTTGTAACTCATGAAGGGTTGTATGCCTGTAAATTTATGCCTTTTGGCATGAAAAACGCCTCGGCTACGTTCCAGCGTTTGATGAATAAGATTGTGGGTACACTGGAAGGAGTAGTGGTCTATATTGAAGATATCATAGTGTATAGCAATGATTGGGCTACACACTTAATGAGGATGGAGAAACTGTTTGTTAAGCTCAAGCAAGCAGGGTTGGTGATTAATTTGGCAAAGTGTAACATAGCAAAGGCGAAGGTAGTTTACTTGGAACATGAAGTAGGTCAGGGTAAAGTACTACCAAAGTCTACAAATGTAGAGACAATTGTAAATTTTCACGTGTCGGATAACAAGAAAGCCATTCGCAGGTTTCTGGGAATGATAGGCTACTATAGAAAATTTATAATAAATTTTTCCAAAATAGCTAATTCTTCAACTAATTTATTGCAGACAGGAGTGGAATTCCAGTGGTCGAGCACATGTCAAGAATCATTTGAAAAGCTAAAATCCACCTTATTAACTAATTCAATTTTGAAAGCCCCTAATTTTCAAGTACCATTCAAGCTGGCAATAGATGCCAGTGATGTGGGTGTTGCTGTCTTGTCGCAGGTGGAGGACCAGGTAGAACATCCAGTGGCTTTTTTCTCAAAGAAATTAACTATACCACAACAGAATTATTCCACCATAGAGAAGGAGACCTTGAGCCTGATTCTCGCTCTTGAACATTTTGAGGTTTATCTCTCCAGCTGCAGGACACCGATTGAAGCCTGGACGTATCATAATCCTTTAACCTTTTTGAAAAAGTTTAAGAGTCGCAATCAGAGATTGTGTTGGTGGAGCTTATTGTTGCAGGAATGGAGTCTGGATATTAAGTACATCTCTGGAAAAGAGAGTGTCGTTTCAGATGCCCTATCCTGCTGATTTCTTGTGATAATGAAATTTTTCTTATTTCAGGACTTTTTTTTTTTTTTTTTTTTTTTTTTTTTTTGTTATTGTGAAGATGACACTAGTTAAAGTATTAAAATTATTAGTGTTCAGATGATATTTTGAAGGACAAAGTAACTAGCAAGTTTTGATAAACCAAATAGGGGTTGCTTTGACTTAAGACTTTATCTATCAATTTTTATTCCATAAAAATTTTTATTTAAGGGGGGATGTAACGAACTTTATCGGGGTTTTTGGTTAAATTATCATAACTGGTAAAGTAATATTTTGAGTGTCACCTATAGTCACTTTAATTTAATTTTCTTTTCATCGCCATCTAGTGGTTGATGTATTAGGCTCTAAGATTGGTACGTCACCCATGCAGTGTTTTGTTTTGTTTTCCATGTTGACTGTGGGGGAGTGTAGGGCAAAGTGACGAGGGACATTTTTTGGAGGTAAATGGGAGTGAGGAAATAAGCTGCCATCTTCAAACTTGAAGAACTCACCGTGAGTTGGCTCTTCAACCGCTGGAGACTACTAGTGGGAGTGATCCAGTGTCTCCAGTGAAGGAGGCGGTGGAGGATTTGATCGCCCCTTTGGAGGAGCAGCTCAGCGGCAGTTGAATGCTATCGCTTTCTCCTGTGCATGGTGAGGGTTTGCCGTAATTGTGTGTTATCAGCGGGAGAAGGACTCTCCACGGACCAGAAACCATCGCTACTGAACTCATGAAAGCTGAGACCTATCTTCCGTATGGTAAGGGTAGTGATTTTGGGTTGCCTCTATTTCATCTCTGAAGGAATAGAGGGCGGCGCCTTTAGTGATTTTTCACCGCTGTTTGTGTCGCGCTATGTGGTTAGCGTAAACAAGGTCTTGTCCTCGAACTTTAAACGTCTTTTAGTGAAAGCCTACATCAGGAGTTTTTATTTTCGTGTAAATGTAGGTTAACTATTATTGTGATTTATGTGTATTGTGGGGATGGGAAGTTTTGCCTAGATTTGTATCAAGAGGGGTTGTTGATGAATGGGTTCTATATGTGTTTGTTTTAATGTGCTTGTGGTTTGATATCTTCCCATTTAAAGTGATTTTCTGTGTTATTTTTTTTGTAAATAAATACTCAATATGACTTTTGCAGTGTTTTATGAATACCCACTCCTTTAATATCACTGTTACATATTATTGCTAGCTCTGGCTTTGAAGAAAACTTAAAGAACTTGGTCCCCACAGGGTCCGTGCGTAACAATATATATATATATATATATATATATATATATATATATATATATATATATATATATATATATATATATATATATATATATATAAATATGTTTATGTATATGAGTGTGTATAATTAATTTGTTCCAACTGAATTTAAAAAAAAAAAGTTCAAATCAATTCTCCCGAAATTTTTCCCTTAGCCTACCTATGAAAGAACTTTTTCACTAACGTTATTGCGAAGTTCATGTATGACACCGCATATATTGTGATGCTATCTTGAAGAAGATTTCATAACTACCGAGGCCCTCATGGAAACAGTATTTCAAATGTTCATCAGTCAGGTGGCTTAAGTAACCTGATTTATTTACCTTCATTTAGGAAAACGCTCGTTTGCATGCATATTTTGACCTAAATGCTGTCAACCAAAGCGGTGTAGATCTCAATAATGAGTATTGTTCTTCATGGGATATAATACAAGAATATTTATTCTTTTTTAAGCTTCAACATTTTTTTATCCGAATCTAACGCATTCATAGTGAGCAAAGGGAATATAATTGCAAAAATTCCTTCAATATGAACTTCAAACAATGTAATTGACATAAAACCAACATAGATTGAAGCTGGTGAATGGCCTTGAACCTTTCTAGTTTTCCCAAAAAGATTTTGTATTTCTACAACGTTTCAAAAAGTAGGGAAATTCTTCAAAGTTCCTTCTCATAGTTGAAATTTTAGAAATTGTAGCTTTGATTTGAATACATTTAAAAAAACGATTTAACTAAGCAATTATTTTATCCTTTCCTTGAAGCTGGAGGATAACTCCATTTCAATGAGCTGCCAAATCTGTTAAGAAAACTAATTTGAACAACCATAGTACTTCATGCAGCTGAGATTCATTTTCTACAATAGATTCCAGGAATTGAATAACTTCAGGCAACAAGGGCTGGAATTTTTATAAAAACTGTTCCCAACAAAGCTACCTGACATCAGTGTATTGTACAATAGCAAGTCTTCATATATATTCACTTCTGGTAGCGACAAATATTCATTTACATTACCTTGGTTTCAAGAACAACCTAAATACTTTTTCAACGTGCGTCCTTTCTGTGGAAAAAAAAAAAAAACAGAAATTGCCTCGATTTTCTAATAAATTATGCGCTGAAATAGAATCCCATACCAAATAAAAAAAAAAAACACAATCTATAAAGTCTCATCTTCCTCCTTCCACTTTCTCTCTCTCTCTCTCTCTCTCTCTCTCTCTCTCTCTCTCTCTCTCTCTCTCTCTCTCTCTCTCTCTCTCTCTTACCCACACACAAATATACATACAAACACATACTAACTCACTCACTTGAATCATATAAGTGACTTTAGAGAAGTATGATATTAATGCTAGACCAAATACAATATTTAAGAATCTTGCTTCGTTTTCATACACACGTACAGACACGCACACACACACACACACACACACACATATATATATATATATATATATATATATATATATATATATATATATATATATATATATATATATATATATATATATGTATGTATGTATGTATGTATGTATGTATGTATGTATGTATGTATGTATGTATGTATGTATGTATGTATGTATGTATGTATGTATGTATGTATGTATGTATATATATATATATATATATATATATATATATATATATATATATATATATATATATGTATATATATATATATATATATATATATATATATATATATATATATATATATATATATACATACTTTAATTTTTTTATTTTTATATATGATCGTAGGGGAATGACAATCGTCCTAACAAGTGGCCGTGATCAGCCGCTTAGCAATCTCAGTTGTACTCTATATCAATAAACCGCTAATACTTCGAATTATATTCTCATAAATGTATTCATCCGTGTCTATTAGTTTGTTTGTGGTCAAATAAAAAAAAAATACTTTACCGATTTTCACCAAACATGGTAGTCATGTTGGGTATGCCCCAAGGATATTCTGCAGCATTTTATATAAGGTTCATCTAAGTGTAGTTACACAGTAATACTATGAAAATTACAGCAATGGTAAGTAAATGGAAATTATTTTCTTTTATTATAATTTTGGATAGTGGACAATATTACGCCAAACACTACTGAGCCAAATTCAACGAAAGTTAATGGACATGCAGGGAATGGCACAAGAACAAATCCATTACATTTCTGAAAAAGGCATCGGAATAGCACTACTCAGTGGAGTTGAGAGCGAATTAAGACTGCTTGTGTGGCGAAGATATGCACTCTACTAAGTGCCCCTCTGGTTTAATCTGTGTAGACCTGAATGAAAACAATTCTCAGAATTATGGGAAAAAAATCTAATAGGTTTGAAAGGATCTACTTATGGTAAATGCCACGTAAATTGACCTGAGGATTTAATTAAATGAACTGATATGCAAGTCATCCGCTAAAAACTGAAGAAGGTACTGCTGTGCAATACAGAGCTAATTGAAATAATTGTAGTAAAATAGGGAAAACAGGTCGCATAGAATTTACAATACCTTAGAATACTCTGATTCTCTTTACAGTTGATCAAAATAGATTTCCAAATGTTTCCAAAATTTCAGTTTGTAATAAAAAAGATAAGCATGAAATACTAAATACACATTGTCCTGACACCAAGTTATGAAATTAAGTAATATTTTCATAGCAATATAAACCTAATTCCATTTGATAAGTAATAATATCTTATGCAGTCTGTAACAAATAATAAATCCTTACCAAGGTAGTCAAAAATTAGAGGAAATAAAAGTATGCAATAGCAAGCTTTTAGTTCTGGAAATTTCTTCTTGTGAGGGTGACGAAAAAACAGTTGAGCTTAAGATGTATGTAAGTGTGGGCGTGTATTGAAGCATTTTCGACTCTGGAGGTCAAACGACTGGTCTGATCGTGACGGGAGCCACTGTTTGACACACCAACACTGATTCGTTGTACATGCTAGGCTGCAACAAATATGAAGGGATGAACTATTTTTGGTCAGCCTTAACAAAGATATTAGAAGACCAACTGTTTCCAAATCTCACGCAACACGTAGAGCATGAACTTTTATCTTTTAGGGTCAAAATTTCCAATGGTTACACAATAACCATGCCAGTCGATGCGGCTTGATCCGGGAGAGGGCATTGGCGACGGGGTTCTTCTTACCCGGTACATAGCTGATAGTGCAGCCGAATTCTGCGATGGGTGCCAGGTGTCGTCGTTGACGATAGGACCGTGCATCTGAAGACTTCGTGAAAGCGTGGATCAAGGGCTGGTGGTCCGTTGCGATGGTGAAGGGGGTCCCTTTAAGCATGTATCTGAATTGGCGGACTGCGAGGTAGACAGCGAGGAGTTCCCTGTCGAACGTGCTATACCTGGTTTCCCCGGGTTTGAGTTTCTTGCTGAATAAGGCCAAGGACTGCGGGTACCCGTTGACGATCTGTTCGAGGAGAGCACCGCAGGTGACGTTGCTGGCGTCGGTGGTCAACTTCAGTGGGGCACTGTCGTCATGGTAAACCAGGGTGGTAGCTTCGGTGAGAGCTGCATTCATCCTGTCGAAGACGCGTTGTTGCAGCGGACCTCAGACGAGCTTCTTGACTTTTCCCTTCAGGACGTCGTTGAGGGGAGCCAGGATGTGGGCAATGTTGGGGATGAAGCTACGGTAGTAGTTTACCATCCCCGAAAACTCCTGGTTGTTAGGGTTGGGAAGGTTTTCACGCCGTCAACCTTGGTCAATGTGGGCTTCACGCCCGCTGCGGATATTTGATGTCCGAAGAAGTCCACCCTCTCAGAGCCAAATGTATACTTGTCAAATCCCATGATCAAACCGTTCTCCTGAAGGCGTTTCAGCACGGTGTGGACATGTCTCCAGTGTTCCTCTTTCGTCCTGGAGAAGATTAAGATGTCATGTAGCAGATGCAGAATGGCAGGTCCCCCAGGATGCTATCCATCAGTCGTTGAAACGTGGCCCCTGCGTTGCGTAGGCCGAAGGTTGAATATGAGAAGGTGTAGGAGCCGAACGGCATTATGATGGCTGTCATAGTCACATCCTCTGGGAACACCGTAAGGAGAAAGTATGTTTTAAGAAGGTCCATTTTTGTGAAATATTTGCTCCATGAAGGGCGCTAGTGAGGTCTTGCATATTCGGCAAAGGGTAGTGTTCTGGCGTTGTGATGAGGTTAAGGCGCCGGTAGTCACTGCAGGGCTTCCATGTCCCGTCCGGTTTCTTTACCATGTGGAGCGAAGATGCCCAAGGGCTGGATGCCTTCTTGCTTCTGCCCATCCGTTCCATGTCTTCGAAGGCACGTTTGGCATCACTAAGCTTCTGTGGCGAGAGGTGGTTTAACTTGGCGTGCGTGGGAGGTCCCATTGTGTTTATGTGGTGGTAGACCCCATGCTTGGATTGGGAACCCGGCGGTTGTCGAAGTTCTGGCTTGAAAACATCGGGGAACTTCTGAAGAAGGGTGGTGTAGGGCTGCACTAGGACGGTGGAGATTGCTGTGATATCCGGACCAGCTCATAGTGGGCGGGTTCGGCATGTCCCAGTGTCGATGAGGCGTTTCCCGGCGACGACAATGAGTAGGCCATGGTGAGCCAGGAAGTCAGCACCAAGGAGTGGGTATCTGACGTCAGCGATGGCGAAGGGCCAAGAGTAAAATCGGCCCATGATTGAGATTTCAAGCACCCTAGTCCCATAACACTGTATGGACGATCCATTGGAGGCGATGAGCGATGGGGAATCACTGCTAGGTGCCCAGTATCAACCATAAGCCTACGGTTGGATACGGCTTCGAGGAGGTAGAATCCAATCTTGCCGTGAACTGCTATAGTGGTAGAAACACCAAGTCTGTTTCGGTCTCTGGCTCTGTTGCATTGTCTGCAGAGGTTTCTTCTTCATGAGGGCGAGAATTTCGTTGTTGTCTACAGAAGGGCGCCGCCGAGGAGTCGAGGGATGAGCAGCTGAAGGAGAATGGTGCGCCAAAGCGGGAGGCCTTGGAGGCTTTGTATAATTCCTGTGCCCTTGACAGGAGGTCGTTCATCGGCAGGGTGTTGGTGTCGGTGAGCTGGCCTCTCATGTCCTGTGGAAGGCGTCGGATGAATATTTTGTGAGATAGGCTTATTTCTCGTCGTCGTCCAATGGCAGCGGGGTCTGGCAGCATGAGAAGTCCAACCAGTTCATCCCATGCTTCTACGGAAGAAGTGTCGCCCATAGGTCTATTGCTGAACTCAAGGATCTTCTGTGCCCTTGCCGAGACGGAAAGTTTAGTTCGCAGGTCGTCGTAGGATACCTGACCAGAGTGGGCGTCGAGCCATGGGGAGATATTCTCAAATACCTCCTAAGGGATGGAGGTCAGGACGATGTCAGCTTTGGCGCAGGGGTTGTTTAGCTTGGCCACCCTGAAGAGTATCTCCGCCCTCAGGAACCAGGAGGCAGTGTTGTGTTGCGAGAATAGTGGTAGCTTATCCGGACTGTTACGTCCGACTCAGGTCCGAGCCGGCCTCCAAGGAGGAGACCAAACCCAAAGAAGTGATCGTGTTCAATCACTCAAAAGCCCAAGCTAGCTGGCCGACTGCTTCACCAACTTGAAGATGCCGGCATTGAGCAAGAAACACCCGTCCTTTCTTGCTCCCTCTACCACGACCTTTCCCTTTGGGGAAAAGGCCTTCCATGCGGTCATGAAGGCGGTGGAGGAAGGAAAGCCCTGCCCTACCCTGGAGGAGTGTAGGCCTCTCTCCCTCGCCCTTCCCCCCGATGATAGATTCTGGAAAGACATCCAGTTTACCTTTACGGTTGGGAAACTGGAACCTGACGCCGCTGGTCGTCAGTTTAACGAAGATCTTCCCAAGCTGAATGACCACCTTATTCATCGGGAGCAGGACACCAAGGAGAGGCTAACCGCTTCCCTATCCCTTTAGATTCAGCTTGAAGTTATGGCCGGGAACGTTAGGGTCCGAGACCTCTATATGGTTCTCGCAAAGACACACCTAGTGACCGTAATGAAGGACTTATATAGCTTCATCAAGGCCCGGAGAGCCTGTAGAGAGTTCGTGTTTGCCAACGCAGCAGTAAAACACGAACCCCGGAAACTAATCTCCTACAACATCTGGGGCAAACATCTCTTCCTGTCGGCTCTGGTGAAAGAGATTGTGGACAAAGCCGCCACTGAGAACCGGAACCTTCTCAGTAAGTGGGGCATGTCCCGCAAAAGAAAGTCCTCTCAGGATGAAGGCCCATAGCCTAAGAGGAAATCATCCAAGCCTAGGCCCCAGCAGTGCCAACCAAAACGCCAGTTTCCGGCTCCCGCTACTCCCCAAGTAGTGGCACAGCCACAACAGACCTTTCAGTTGGTCCCTCAGCCGGTGGTGTCGCAATCACCGGTCTTCACTCCTGCCTACGAGCGGCAATCCACTACCTTTCGTCCCAGAGGTAGAGGCTACGGTAGAGACTCCTCTCGCCGTCCCTCCAGGGGCAGGGGAGGAAGGGAAGCTAGCGGCCGAGGGGGCAAACCCTTGGGAAACCAGAAGCAATGAAGTGCTTACGGTGGGAGCAAGACTCCGCCACTTTCAGGATTGCTGGACCTTTGATCCTTGGGCACACAGCATAATCAAGAAGGGACGGGGTTGGAGCTGGACACAGCCACCTCCAACCTTCCACCAATTCTTCCAACCATCAACCCCCCTCTTGGAAGAATATGTCCTGGAACTCTTGAACAAGAAGGTGATCAAGAGGGTAAAGTCAATCTGGTTCCAGGGAAGACTGTTTTGTGTTCCCAAGAAGGACTCAGACAAGCTCAGAGTCATTCTCGACTTGTCCCCCTTCAACAAGTTTATTGCAAACAACAAATTCAAGATGCTGACTCTTCAACAGATAAGAGCCCTACTGCCTCACAAGGCCTACAAGGTTTCAATAGACCTGGCAGACGCCTATTGGCACATCCCAATGAACCACCACACTTCCTCCTACCTAAGATTCAGGCCCCAAAGAAGAAGCTACGCCTTCAGGGCCATGCCCTTCGGGTTCAACGTGGCTCCAAGAATCTTCACCAAGCTAGCAGACACAATCGTCCACCAGCTACGCCTCCAGGGCGTCCAGGTGATGGCCTACCTCGACGATTAGCTGGTCTGGTCGACACCGCCAGAAGACTGTTTGCGAGCCTGCTGAAAGGTCACCCAGTTCCTGGAATATCTGGGTTTCAAAATAAACACCAACAAGTCTCGCCTCTCTCCATCTCAGAAGTTCCAATGGTTGGGAATCCACTGGAATCTTCAGTCACACCACCTTTCCATCCCACTGAAGAAAAGGAAGGAAATAGCCAGGTCTGTCAAAAGACTTCTCAAATCCAAACAGATCTCAAGACGACAGCAGGAGCAAGTACTTGGCTCCCTACAGTTCACCTCAGTGACAAACCCAGTGCTACGAGTACAGCTAAAGGATGCCTCAGAAGTTTGGAGACGAAACGCATCCACCGCCCGAAGAGATTTCAAAAGACCCCTACCGAACAGGCTTCGCTCACTTCTAAGACCGTGATCTGAAGCAAGGACCTTGAAAAGATCCATTCCTCTTCAACCTCCACCTCCGTTGATCAACATCCACACGGACGCCTCTAGGGAGGGTTGGGGGGGTCACTCCCATCAACGACAAGTTCAAGGAACATGGTCTCCCCTGTTCAAGACGTTTCACGTCAACATCTTGGAGGCCATGGCGGTTCTTCTCACTCTGAAGAAATTATCTCCGCGTCCTTCGATACACATTCGTCTAACTCTGGACAGCTCTGTAGTAGTCAGATGTCTCAACCGTCAGGGCTTGAGATCGCCCCACCTAAACCAAGTGCTATTACCCATCTTCCGCCTGGCGGACACGAAGAAATGGCACTTGTCTGCAGTTCACCTACAAGGATTCTGCAATGTGACGGCGGACGCTCTATCGAGGACAAGCCCCATAGAGTCGGAATGGTCCCTAGATGCAAGATCACTCTCCTTCATCTCTCGTCAAGTCCCGGAACTACAGATCGATCTCTTCGCGACGAACGACAACAAGCAACTTCCTCGATATATGGCTCCTTACGAGGACCGCAAAGCAGAAGCAGTGGACGCCATGTCCCTGGACTGGAACAGATGGTCCAAGATTTATCTGTTCCCTCAACCCAACCTTCTGCTGAAAGTCCTTTCCAAACTGAGAACCTTCAAAGGGACAGCAGCACTAGTGGCCCCCAAGTGGCCTCGGAGCAACTGGTTTCCCCTAGTCCTGGAGCTACAGCCCAAGCTGATCCCTCTGCCGGGCCCAGTTCTCTCCCAACAGGTGCAGAAGTCAACTGTCTTCGATTCATCAAAGAAAGTCCAAGACCTTCATCTCATGATTTTCTATCCCTTGCCGTGAAGAAAAGGTTTGGAATCTCAAAGAAAAGTTCAGACTTCCTAGAGGAATACAAAACAAAGTCTACCAGAAGGCAATATGAATCATCCTGGAAGAAGTGGGTGTCCTTTGTCAAGGCAAAAAATCATACAGAAATCTCCATAGATTTTTGCATGTCCTTTATTCACCTTCATGGACAAGGCTAGTCAGCCAACACGATTTCAACTTCCAAATCGGCCTCGACTAGACCACTACTGTACGCCTTCCAAATAGATATGTCCTACGAAATCTTCAACAAACTTCCGAAGGCATGTGCTAGACTCCGTCCTGCACCCCCACTGAGACCCATCACCTGGTCCCTGGATAGGGTGCTTCATTTTGCTTCTAGCCTGGACAACAAATCTTGCCCTCTGAAAGACCTGACTCAAAAAGTAATTTTCATTTTTGCTCTCGCCTCGGTAGCCAGAGTCAGTGAAATAGTGGCATTATCAAGAGAAGAGGGCCAAATACAGTTCGCTGACACAGGGGAACTTACCCTCTTCCCTGACCCCACGTTTCTCGCCAAAAATGAACTCCCCACCAAGAGATGGGGGCCTTGGAGAATTTGTCCTCCGAAGGAAAATGTCTCTCTATGCCCAGTGGAGAGTCTTAAGGTCTATCTTCGAAGAACTTCAGACTTTGGTGGAGGACAACTCTTTAAGGGAGAAACTTCGGGTAGTGACCTGTCACTTAAACAACTAAGAGCGAAAATCACCTACTTTATTCGCAGAGCGGATCCTGACAGTACACCCGCAGGTCATGATCCTAGGAAAGTCGCCTCTTCCCTGAATTTTTTCCAAGGAATGGATTTCGAAAGCCTCCAATCCTTCACAGGCTGGAAATCCTAGTGAGTGTTCTTCAAACACTATGCGAAGCAGGTGCACGAGATCAAAAGATTCGTGGTAGCAGCAGGTAGTATAATGAAACCTGCTGTTTAGAGCTGTGTAGAATAGCGAGTTATTTCGGGACTCTAACTCAACGGGTGCCTGTGTTGACCCTAGTGCGATACATAGCGATTTCAAAGGACACTTAGTGTCACTAATAGACTGTTCTTCATCGAGGTGAAGTGACATAGACTCTTACATGTGTGCCATATGTTCCTGGACATGAAGTGTATAGTGAATTTGAAGACTTTCGTTCCCCTGGGAACTTATGTGCATAAAGGCAAAAATTTTCCCTTTCAGATTCCGCATCACCGTCTTTATTGGAAATCTATGTCTGTTATTCGATATTATTACTTTAAATAATTCCATGCAATTTTCTTAAATAAAATAATTATTTTATTTACCATCTGTGTCTTATTTCGCTCCTCTTTACCATATGAAAATAGATTGATGTTACTGTTTTATTTGCCCCTATTTTTATGGTTAAATTATGCATAATATACCTATTGTCTAATATACACTCACCTAGCAGTATGATATTGCTCCTACACAAATACTTAACCCTCCTGATCTGTCTTCGAGACTGGCATGATCTTCTCATCCATGTGAGTTTATCTTCGTCAGATTACTTCGAGATGTTCCTCTTGTCCAAACAGGACTTCCCTGCCAGGGGGGCAGGAAGCCATGTTATGCCACTGGTAGTGACATTTAACGGAGATGTCACGGTCTCTACGGTCACCTGACCATAGGAATATCATTTGAAGTAGAAGGCACTTGAAATGGGGAAAAACTACGATGCACTAATTCTCTGGTACACTTTTATCAGGACGTCATGGCTTGAGCCCAAAAAACGGATTTTGAGCGAAGCAAAAATCTATTTTTGGGTGAGATAGCCATGACGTCCTGATGGACCCGCCCTACTGTTCCAGTTCAGCCTACTAGGCCCCTCACCGCTATACTGTATCGTGGAGGCTGGTAGATCGCTGGATTTCGGAATGAGGACGGACGTGACGTCACACAATATGGCGGACAACTAGGGCTGCCGTTTGTTTATGTCGCGAGGTACCGTGTGGGGTGCAGATAGCCATGTGGCGTGTCAAACATACGTCCCCAGTTGATATACGATATCCTAAAGGGAAACCTTTAGGGTACTCGCGCCAGAAGTTAGAATTCTGTGATATATATACCCTCAGGAAGCTACTAAAGGAACCTTCCATCAGGACGTCATGGCTATCTCACCCAAAAATAGATTTTTCGCTTCGCTCAAAATCCGTTTTATTACCTCCGCCAATCAAGTTAGAGAGGAAGTAATGTTTTGCCCATGTTTGTTTGTGTGTCAAAAACCTGCTCGCTACAATTTTAGTCACAGAGTACTGAAACTTTCAGTGATTAATTGTTATTCAAAGACGTGGAAGAGATTCAATATTGAGTTACCTTAGTTAAAATTCATTGTCAAACAAATGCTGCCATGGAGTAACTCATAATTTTATTTATGGAGTCGTAAAACTTTCATGGATTTACTGTTATATTGAGTCATGGAAGTGAATCAGTTTTGAAGTCCTAGGTCAAAGATCAAGGTCAAGGTCGAGCAAAAGCTCAAGAAATAAGCTGGCGTGGCGGAAGTCTGCACTCTACTAAATGCCTTTTTACTTCATTTTTATTACCTCTGGTTTTTCAACACATCACATTTTATTTAAATTAATAATAATAATAATAATAATAATAATAATAATAATAATAATAATAATAATAATAATAATAAATAATAATAATAATAATAATAATAATAATAATAATAATAATAATAATAATAATAATAATAGAACGTTTCACGATGCATGAAAAAAATGTTTCGTTTAATATATCTCCCATAAAACTGCAAAATATTTAGCCTTACTTTGTTATCTTCTGCCATACCTCTCCAGTTGAGAAAGAAACGGAAATTCTTCCCTGCCTTCTTTCCTGAGTAATTTCTTTTTGAAGATGCTGGGTTTATATTAATTTCTACTTTCTCTTTTTTGGTGTTCATCTTTATTGATGGTCAAAATGATGGTAATGTTAGAATGCTATTATTTTTTTTATTGGTAATTGTTCATATAGCTATATACTGTATGTATATAGAAAATTTCAGAATAATGTAAGAGGTATAGGTATATAATGCATGTTCTTGTAAAATTCTTCTTTATACCTGTTGCTTTTTTACCCGAATACAGAATAAAGGGCCACTGCTTTCCTAAGATGAAATTTCCCTTTAGCAAAATTAACTAAATAGCATCCATATTAATACATTCCTTATTTCAGTGCTTATCTTTTTCGATGGTCAACATAATGTTAATGTTGGAATTCCATTAATTTTGGATTGGTAGTTCTTCATATTGCTATGTACTTTGTGTGTAGAACATTTCAAAATAATACAAGAGATGTAGAGATATACTGTGCATTCTTGTAAACTTCTTTATTATACTTGATTTTTTACCCGCATGCAGTAGGAAAAGCCACTGATTTTCTAAAAGAAAATTCTCCTTTTGCTAAATTTAATGAAAAGCTGCCATAATAATTCTCTCCACGAACTAATGATAATATCTTATTCCTTATATTTTTAAAAAGGAACTAGCCGGAAATTATGCAAAGAATCCCGCAAACATCGTTCAAACGAGAAACAAAATAGTAAATAGGGAAAAAATAATGAGCGTTCCATAAAGGAAAAGAATAAGGTTTCGTTTTAGATATCATAAAGGAAAATGTGTCGCTTTAGGTTTTACACCATTCGCTACATCAACGGAAACTAAAAGGGTACTTTGTTTTCCTCATCTAGACCTCACTGATTACGATGGATAGAGAAAGTCTACTATATTTTTGTGATTCCAATTAGAGGATGTTGAGCGTATATTCCTTTATCCTTTTCTTGCTTCTTAGAATTAATTTTTAGGGGTGGTTAAAACTATGTTAATGTATCAAACCAATTTGATTCTAATAGGTTCGTCTCTATATAGATATTTACTCCATTTGTGTAAAGATTTTCAAGGAAGTATAAAGGAAATAAGCTATATCCTAGCAGAAATATTTATTTTGCTAGATCATCTTTAACCTTCATCATTTTAATACAGCTGATAAGAAAGGTATATTTTGGGGAGGAAAACTCATTATGGCCACATCTGAAGTACTAATATTATCATTTAAAAAAAAAAAAGAGCGTTAAAAAGAGACAATATCACAAAAAATATTCAAACGGTATAAAAAAACATCAGTTTGAAATGCCATGAACCTACACTTTAGGATAGGAAAACTGTATTTTGCGTGACTCTTTAAAGTTTCAAGTCAGATGTCCATAACAATCCCGATTTGGTGGAAAAATTAGTCGAAATCATTTATCAATATATTTTCCATCATCTATGGTCATTTCAATACTAAAAATTCACATAGAGAGGAAATGCTTTCGGAGAAGTGTATGTTCATTTTAAATGTATTTTGTACGTTTTTAGACATCTTGTAACTCTCACATGTTAGATATTCCTTCATTGCTCCCATCTGTCGATTTATCAGAGTCAAATATAGTATTTTCAAGATATGAGTTCAGAACACCAGTCATTGCCAGGTTACAAGTGCACCAATAATCAAGTCTCTTGGGAAGATCACGATTAAGTTTTCCTTAATCAAAATACTAATAAGTTAAAGAATATCATCGTTAATTCTATTTGTTGAGAGTGACATTATAATAAATTTGAGAAATATCACCTTGTCTGGCATATTACTTTCCCCACCCATCAAACTTTCCTTATTTCTATGTTTGGATTGAGACCAAGATAATCATTATCATTTGCCATATCCTACACCATTCTTATTATTCCTGCATTGAAAGCAGAACTGTCACCACCTGAAACTGCTCTGCCAGACTCCCCCTTCTGAAGATCTAAATAAGCTGCGGAGTTAATAATAGTAATAAAAAAGATATAACCTAAGGAAAAATGAAAGAAGATGGTCTGACATCTGATGGACTGTGCCCTAGACAAGCACTAAGGTTATGTATGGTGTGAAAGCTGCTATAGATTATCAGACTTCTATTTTTCTACACATAGGCAACAGTTCTTTGATTGAATAAACTTAATGCACTATGTAACTTGATGAACAATAGTCATTATCATTTGATTACAATTGGAATCAAATAGGTTAATATTATTTTATGGAGGATGATTATGGGCAAACATAAATGAGGTAACCTGTAAATTAATATACTTATTTCAAGAGTTATAGGTCATTATTTCTCGATATTCTGATATGTATATAATTACATAAAAAAGTTCTCATCTTCCAAACTATGGGTATCAAGGAAACACTGTATCTCCCTGAAGTATAAACTCTTAGGGAGATGTTCAGTATAAGAAAGGTCCATAAGCATAGAGGGTTGAGATATAAATAAGTTTAATTACAAATTTAATAAGAGAAAATAAGTGGAAGAAATGAAAGTCCTGTAATACCGTGTCTTTTGAATGTGAAGAATAGAAATCGGAAAACGAGATAAGAAAAGGACAATAAATTTTAGAGTTAGTTGTTTCATAACAAAAATACTATACACCTTTCACAAGAGAGTCATTTATATCATGAAGAATATTTTATACAATTTCTTTTATTTGAGGCTATTTGGATTAAGAGGCGAATGAATAACAACTTTTATTTTGATATGGAATATAGTGAATGAAAGTATTATTTAAAACCCACTGGAACCCTATTATTCAACCTTCTTGGGAAAAGGGAGAAGCCCTTAGAATAATGTACATAGATTCTCTTTCAGCTATTTTGATGAAGCCCTATTATCCCTAAAGCACCCATGACACTTGTAATTCCCATTGTCACAGAGCTCCACACCTGCAGCTGACAAGATGTGAAGAGTTTTAATCAAATGCAAATGCTGACTCTTACTATTAGTCCGGTTCCTTATGTTTAAAAATATGGTCAGGTGATTTTTAGAGAAAAGGCAATATGAAACCTTTATTTGGAATCCACTATATCTCTACTGATCACATATGAATGAATTCTGGAGATATTTTTTCTTAAAAACGTGCATTTTCGGTATTTGTCAGTATGTACGTTATATTATTTGCTAAAATGGCAAATGTTTTCCCAGGGGTTTGGAGTGTAAGTCAAAATCAGAGTCAGAATGTAAAAACACTAAAATTCTTTTCAACACTGCTAAGCCACTCCATATTTTCTGATGGTTTACATGAATAATCTATAAATCAGTTATAGAAATCATGACAAATGAGTTCACAGATGGCTTCATGAATGTTTTTGTGAAAGACCAATCAGTTTATAGTAATTTCGTAACAGATTTTCTTGAAATGCAGTCAGCTGGATTGTGGGAAAAGGTAGTTCAAAATAATCTGTCATCCTTCTCTAACCAAACCGCAAGAAAAGACATCGCTTGTGAATGAATCTAAGAGATATCTTAAGTAAGAACAGAACATAGGTCTTTTCTTGATAGTGTCAAGATCATCCAGAAGCATTGATGAGCAGGAGTCACTTGGCCACCACAAGTTTTCATCCTACCCTAGAGATGTGTTCCAGGGTGATACTCTGCTTGTGTGTACCAACAAAAGTGAAGTAGGATGAGCATTGCATGCTGAATCTCAGAGTGCCTTTCACATGATAATAAACACAATTGATCCCAGCACCGATGACAAGAGCCCGAAAAGATGGAGCAGTGTAAATGAATCTGTTTCCATAGACTCAAAAGACTCACAAGAATAAAAAAAAATATTATAGGCAAGATCTGTTGCTGATAGGCTGAGAAGATCAAGACACCAGTGAATATGGATGACGTTAATAAATTACATTTTGAACTGGTATCAACATTTGAGCCTTCACATAAGTGCATAGTCAGTGACTGTATGGAAATCTTGCACTTGATTCCTGACAGCTTGAGGCTGCCAACCATTTCCAACTTGAGCAGGATATTCAATGCTAAAATTGAGAAGATGAACCACTATCTTCAGATTTGCTTTTTTTTTATCCATAGACAGACAATTTGTGAAGCAACAAATGCCAAATAACAAAAGAGAACTGGAACTTGCTAAGTCATGAACTAACAAAACAAGAACTTACTCCATATTCAGCAGATAAATTCAATCAAGCGTACAAAGACCTGAAACGGTTATATATATCCTCACAAGCAAAAGATAAAGGATGCAGTGTGACACGAACAAACGTTGGTACCTTTGTAGAGGAAGTGGTAGCCCTGCAAATGAACCACGATGAGGCACCCACCATGATCATCGCCACTACTTACACACCTAACACAGCGGACACGACCCTAAGCTTTACTGCATGTATGGAGCCCTGACACAGAAGGCTTACTGTTGTTAATATATCACAAGAAAGCTTTTGGTGACTGACACCTTCATGATCTAAAAGGACAAGAATTTTGACATCACAGGTGTCTACAGCTACCTAGATCCTGCAAAGCCTGTGTGCATTCTGGGTTAGCATGCGATGACTGGTTGTGACACCGCCAGAAAGTTTACTGGTTGTGGAAAGAAAAGCTGGAGGAACATATATTTTTACTTTACCTGATAGTCAAGATGAAGATATTATCTAGGACTTCCGGGGAAAACTCTAACCTTTTAGCTTCAACAGAACTATTACGGGCCAAATTTGAGACATTTGGTTATGATAAAGGCACACTTTCACTTCCAGCTGCTTGATGTTTTTTTCTTTCAACACCCCCCCCCCTAAAAAAAGAGAAAAAAATAGCTCAAGGAAATAAACTGCCTTCATCACCAAAGGACTTTAGATGGCATTTATTGAGAGTACTGTACTAGTTCAAACCTTGGCCTTGGGATATGCTCTCATACCTATCATCTCCATGTGTGATATGAAGAATGGAAGGTCTAGCTGGCAGTGAACTGGCCTCAAATGGTTTCCGATTCCATCAACAAACACATCTACCCATACAGCTATCTTAGAACTTATCAAGTGCAATTGACATGGAGCACGTGGAACTCCAGTTTGCACTTCCTTCGGAGGCAAGATAACATGCACAGAAATGTGCCATGTAACATGAAAAAATTCATGTGAGAACACTGACACACATGATGTTGTAGGGATCCAATCTCATGACGAAGAGTTTGATGAATATCCATTATTACGATAACCACATTTGAACGAATTGTTACTTTTAGTTGCAATATTATGAATATAAATAAATGAAATAACATCAAGAGTGAAAGTCATTTGTACTTGCAATACTAATTTTAATGCAGCGAATCAATATTTCAGATTATATAACGTGTTTCTTTTCATAGTATTGCGACGTTACTTTCCAATACTGATTGGCATGTGAAAGAAAATCCATGTAATTCATAGTTTTAAAAGTTTATTGAAACTCTCGTGGGTGAATAAAATGTTGGTTTCACCTCTGTATATTGATGTTTCTTTTTGTAAACTCAAAAAAAAAAAAAAAAAAAAAAAAAAAGAGAGAGAAAAAAGATAGGATAGAAAATAAATTTGCATGTTTTTAGTAATTGATTCCTGAGTAAGTGACAAACAACATATTATACGGCAATGATTCAAAATGGCCCCCTGAATCTTAGATTTATAAGAAAAAGTTATTGGTTTAAGCCAAAAACAATGTGCTTAACCCTTTTCCTTGACCTGAAGGATATAATATTGGACATCATTTAAAATATTCGGAGTAACTGATCATGAAATCCAAAATGGCCGAAAAAAATAGGGATTTCTGGAAAAAATAGATACTGGATAAATCTAAATCTCATTTTTCTCCTCGCTAATACGAGTTAAAAGCATGTTTCTAATTGGTTTTAGGCCCACCCCCCCACCCCTTCCAACTACCTGAAGAGATAAGGACCCCTACTATATGACATATTTTAAACATAAACTTCATTCAATTAAGGATCACTGTGATGAAACAGCGCTTTGCAAAGAATGTATTTCCTCTCACATTTGGTGTTTTTAATCCCTTGGAAACATTGAAACCAACAGGAAGATTAACAGGCTCTGTGGCTGGAGGGCAGACAGGAGGTAGACTTTCTCACAATTTGTGTGTATCCTTCACTGAACCTAGATTCACATTTATAACAAGAAATATGAGAAATGGGGTACTTGATCGTAACAATCATTACCATTGTAATGGTAAAAGGTTTAAAATGTATTGGTTTCCGAACCTTCTAATGAGCAGGTCAAATGACCACAATTTAGAAAGTAAATTTCAAAATCACAATAAAATGGCATGCAGTCTGGTGGCAACTAGTTTAGAGGCCTAATCTTGCCATATGGTCCTAATATTTTATAATACATCATATTACATAATTATCTGCTCTCTTTGACCCACATCTCAATATATCCACACAGTAAATCAATAAAAATCGATGAAAAGGTTGCATTGTACCTAAACTCAAACTTAAAATTGTAGATACAAAATCAATATGAACATGACTTCATATACAGTATAAACAGAAGAAAGCCAATCCTTCACTTCATAAATAAATTTAGAATAAAACTATTCAATATTGCAATACCAACACAGAGTCCTAGGTTATCTCAAACCATTTTAATTTGATAACACTCTACATACAACATTCTATTTTTCCTCGATAATATGTTGATAGCTACAATAGTAACTCAGATTACGAGTAATCTTGAATAGGGCAAAATTTGTATGACGACATGAAAAATCATATATGTTTACGAGCTTCATGTCGGTCTGGGGCCAAAAACGAATATGCCCACATTCAAATTAGGGTTTTAATTTATTCCACTTTTCAGATTACAAATCTTCAAGAGAAATAATGTAGATTTGTAGTTATGGACATGTGGAATGAGTCAAGTGTATTTCCTTCATTTCTTATGGAAGAAATTATTTTAGAATACGAGCATTTTAGGTAGCGAGCTCGCTCCCAGAACAAATTAATCTCATGTTGAAATTATACAATCGTGGATATTGCACTCTTTTATGATGCCATCATATATATTAAATAATTATTATCAGTCAAGGGTTATTGTATTTCAATGAAAGTATTGTAGACGTGTCTGATTACAATAGTTTTAAAAAATGATTGCAATGCAAACACATAAAAAAATTTGCTCATTCCGAGTAAAAAAGGATTCATATAGATAAGGGAATTTAGCTATTTACCAGTATTTCGTCTGTGCAGGAATGTTGAAAACAACATATTTTATTTACATCGTACATTTAAAGATGGTCACATACTTAGTAAGATATTGGAACTACCGCTTTAGCAGGTATGCCAAGTTAAATGACTGTCCATTAATTAAAGAGTAGGGGGAAAAACAGATAATATAACATTGAATAGCATAAAACATTGATGATAAAATAGGCTTACAAAGTTTATTAAAAGGCTGTTAGTGCCAAAACTGGTCCGTCAATAACATTTCACTCTCACAAATAGAGATTTCTTCTTGCAAAATGCTACAGGCTAAGGGTTTCCCAAGGAAAAGAAGCCTAATGTGATAAAGAAAGGGAAAATTTGGGTATGAAATAAAAATCTAGAATAAAATAAGAAAATATTTATAGGCTATTCAGTAAGGTTTATAACAATATTGAGCAAAAAAAAAAGAAAAACAAATTATATATCCGTAGGAAAATACATCGTCTTCATTCTCATCATCATCCTCTCCAATGCCTAATGGCGAAAAGGCCTCGGTTAGATTTTGCCAGTCGTCTCTTCCCAATGTGATTCAGGGATCTAACATTCCAATTACCAATTTTCCATGTATCTACAGTATTTATATAAAAGCAGAATCTGCGCACCCCGCTCTGTTTTCTTCTCTTTCCATTGGCTGAATAAATCCATAGATGATTCCTTGGCTAGATTCATCAGAGGATAGCAAGTTCTTTGTGATGTGCAGTACCTGTAAAACTAAGGCCAGTGACTACTGCCAGTTTATATTAATTCCAGTAAGATCAACCGCCAGACATCCGGAGTAAAAGCCGAAGAGACATTTGTGTATAGCCTTAAACCTAATCCGTCACCAGGCTAGAAGTGACTTCATAGAGAGTAAGGGCGGTATTTCCTCCACACCAAAGTTCTCGTTACCATATATAGTTGCTCATCCGGTTTTATAACCGTTAACAGTCATGAATTGCTAAGATATGTGGCCTAGTATGGTATTAAACTACCAAGCACGGTACAACAATGGAATATAAATATTACAATGTTGAATAGGAAAATATGTGCATCAAGTTGCAAACATTCAGCTATTCAAAATAAACGTAAAACGACTGATCATCGTGACGTTTAAAGCTAAGATGGAAACAGTATGAGGAAAGAACAACAAGATCCGAAAGGGACATAAAAATAAGAATAATTTTCAAAGTGAATATACTAAACACGTATTTGCATAATTTTGTATTATATCAACATAAAGACGGGAAATTTCCTTATGCCTTAGAAAATAAATTCAGCGTTTGCCTATAAGATGTACACCTGTCGACCAACCTTCGGATTCAAAATATTAACCTCGAGAGTACAGGCTCGGAAAAATCTGGAACCAAACCTTTAAAAAAGAAACTAATTCGTTGCAGAGTTTAATGAAACTGAAAGATATTATATCTGTATACATTCGGCTGATTGGAAATTATAACCGAAAGTCAATGAAATTATTTTAGAAAAAAAACTTTCTTGTAATAATGAAATAAAGGAAAATATATTAGGAAGTAAATAAATGCGATTATCACAGATGAAATAAGAAAGAAATGACTAAAATCACTATAATCAAGATATGTGTAAAGGAAATACTGCATCTTTTCTATTTAAAAGAGATTTTACAACTTTGATTATAATAATTTGCGCGATCATTAGTTCCTCTAAGGAATTTTCCTTTGGAAGCCTTTTGAAATCCTGTAGACTAAAATTCCCTTTACATTGTACCAGAGAGAGAGAGAGAGAGAGAGAGAGAGAGAGAGAGAGAGAGAGAGAGAGAGAGAGAGAGAGAAGTGTGTGTGTTCTAGTATCACACTAACAGGGGTATTTTTGCTATGACTCCGCGTTTTTAATTTACTAAAAAAAGAAAGAAAAATTAAATCCATTGTGTTACTGGTGATTGAAATTATTCAAACTTTTGGAAAATATTTCGGCTGTAGAAGTGGAAACGTCTCAGCCATTTCACTCTTACCCTCCGTTACCCAGCAGGGAAGGAAAAAGAAATAGTTCCGTATCTTTTCGGTCTTTCTATTATTCAGGAGACTGAGCCTTTATACCATTTTAGCCTACTTTTCTTCTCCCCGGAGTTTTCGCATAACAATTCGTACATTTAGACTTGTAAAAAGTGAGTGTTATCCTTATTTTGTCTTTTTGAATAATACTATCACTAAGTATCATTATCTTTTGTTCGAACTTTCTTCATTATTATTCTCATTCATCAAAACCAATCGATTTGTCGTTTGCGTATATGATTTAGCTGCTTAGTGTTAAACATTTATCAAATAGATTAAATATCTTGCTCACTTCCAGATGACAGGCTTTCAGAGATTATTTACTTGCTCTGATTTTTGCCGAAAAAGAAACATTTTAAGGAAATTTCAATTCCAATATCTGTTACAAAAACTGGAAAAAACATTAATCTTTCATAAAAAATTATATAATAAACATTATAAAATATTATACATTAGTTACATATAATTATCAAGGTAATTAGAGCAAATGTTAAACGCTCTCCAAGTGAAACTGCAGACAAGGTTTCTCCTATACTGTATAGGAATAAAAGAGGAAAATTCATTGCATAGGCCTATGAACGTTGGTTTCCAGTAGACAGATGTGTTGAACCTAGTACCAAGTTTTTTTAATGTTCATATCAAGGAAAGATATATTACCATCTATTTCCACTTTACTATTGATAATGGAGGCAATATTTCAACACCAACTTGAACCAAACCTGGGCCGGGCAACGCATCACCTAACTTGTGTTTAATCTTAATTTACGTGAGTTTATAGCGCCGAGGCTTTCATTTTTTATTTCGCATTTATATTCATATAATAGTTTTATGTTATTTTTATTATATTTCATAAAGTTTTATTGGTTTCATTTTAAATTTTCGTCTGAAATATTTATCAAATCATGATTTAACTTACACAATGTATTAAATTTTTTTAGGCTTTGATGATGGAAATAGATCTTCCTGAAGCTCAGTAACAAACGTGTATATTATAAATCGGGTATTATTATTCATATTGAAACTCCGCTTTCCACGGAATAAATGAATACCATATATATATATATATATATATATATATATATATATATATATATATATATATATATATATATATATATATATATATATATATATATATATATATATATATATATATATATATATATACACACACATATATATATATATATATATATATATATATATATATATATATATATATATATATATATATATATATATATATATATATATATATATATATATATATATATATATATATATATATATATATATACACACATATATATATATATATATATATATATATATATATATATATATATATATATATATATATATATATATATATATATATATATGCATATATAAAACGGATTTTGAGCGAAGCGAAAAATCTATTTTTGGGTGAGGTAGCCATGTCGTCCTGATGGAAGTTCCTAAAGGGTAGCTTCCTAGGGTATATTTGACTACAGTGATATTACCAGAGAATTTTACCTTAAGGTATCCAGAATTCTAACTCGTGGAGCGAATATCCCTAAATAAATCTAACAGGGATATCGCATAATATCAGAGGACATATTCTTAACATGCCACATAGCTATCTTCACCCCGAACAGTATTAACGCTTCGAGGGATTACAGTGGCAAGAATTTAAAAACGAGAATGAAAGGAGAGCCATTCATAAGGTATCTCTCCTATCCCATTTCCAGTGTGTATCTGACGAAGACAGCAGAACCATCTTTATTCCTTGTAGCGATATACAAGGTGCTACAGATACTGTGTTATAGGGAGGGGTCAATAAGCCCTTTTTACAATAAAAGGAAGGGCGGGTCCATCAGGACAACATGGCTACCTCACCCAAAAATTGATTTTTCGCTTCGCTCAAAATCGGTTTTTGGGGGTCAGGCCATGTTGTCCTGATGGAAGTTTACCAGAGCATTACTGTATCTGTGGATTCTCAACCGGTGCCGTACTCTCAAGAAAGTATTTTCCTGGTCCGTCTAGACCTAGAGACCTATGATGTTACCGTCATACATCATTTCATCGAAGCATGAACTATGTTAGTGCTTCCTGCCCCCTACAGGGAAGAGTCGTACTAGACTCTGGAAAAAGTCTCAAGGAGTACATATTAACTATAGATGACTAAATGACAAGCTTGTATAGTGTTCTCGCCCTATACATTATAAAGCAAAGTTTGTATAAGAGTTACCAATATCAGTATGAATTCCTGACAACTTCCCAAGTGTGTCTACTCTTATTAAACTATCGGAAAGAAGGGTTAAAGCGAGTGGATTTTTGCTTGAAGAAAGGAATAATCTTAAAAGACATTTCATGTTAAGATTATCCATATTTTAAACTTAATGCTCAGTACTTTTCTAATAAAATGAGTGTGATCTAGTTTATTAAAAATTTAATAAACATATATATCAGTTAACATTTATAAAATTTATAAAATATGGACGATATCCATTGAAGCATAAAGAAAACAGTAAACAGAAAATATGGTTTCGTCTAAAAGGAAACAGAATTGCCACTTTAATCGAATTATTGATAATGTAAATACAGTCTGTATTACTGTTTGTTTACACTAGCGTAAGAAACGCTTGGCACATGTGTCCGTATTATGCTTTAGTTCACCAAAGTCAATGGAACAGTTCATAAGGACACGTTAGTGGCCTATCACTCAGTAACAGTCTGTGACTACACACCCACCCTCTTAATTTAATCGTCCAAAATTAATTTCACTGTTCCTCGCAGATTTAAACAGCACATTTAAGAATTCTACCTGCTGCTACCACAGACCTCTTGAGTTGCTCCACTTGCTTCGCATAGTGCATAAAGAACACCTTGGATGACTACCAGCCGGTGTACGAACAAAGATGTTCAAAGTCCATATAATTGAAGAAATTTTATGGAAGAGGCAACTTTCCTCGGATCATGAGTTGCGGGTGTACTGTCTGGATCCGCTCTGTGAATAAAATAGGTGAGTTTCGCCCTTAGTTGTTTCAGAGATAAATTTGAACCCGAGGTTTCCCCTCTGAACAGCTATCCTTCTCTAAACTCTGAAGTTCTATGAAGATAGACTTTTAAGCATTCCACTGGACATAGAGATGCATCTTCCTTTAGAGGGAAGATTCTCTAGGAACCCCACCTGTTGGTGGGTAGCTTATTCTTGGTAAGAAACGTTGAGTCTGGAAACGGATTCAGTTCTCCCCCTTTCAAGAACTAAACGTGGCCTTCCTCTCTTAGGAGAGCCACTATTTCATTAACTCTAGCCCCCGAAGCGAGTGCAAACAGAAACATAACTTTTTGAGTTATTGATGCAAATGAGGAACCTTATCTAGTGCCCATGAAATGGGTCTAGGAGGCGCTGAAGGTCTAAGCTTAGCACCGACCTTCGGAATTCTATTAAAAATGTCGTTAGAAAGGTCGACCTGAAAGGTATATAGTATCGGTCTTGTCAAGGCAGACTTGTACGTTGATATTGTGTTGGCTACTAAAACTTACTCATGAAGGTGGATGAAGAAAATAAACAGAAGTCTATCAAGATTTCTTTTGGTTTCTTCGCCTTGACAAAAGACACCCACTCTTCCATGATGACTCATATTGTCTTCTGGAAGATTTGGACTTAAATTTCTCCAAAAAGTCAATACTGTCTCTTGAGATCACGCAGCTTTTTCTCATCGCTAGGGAGAGAAAATCATGAGGTGCAGGTTCCGGGTTTTCTGTGATGAAGCGAAGACAGTCGACTTCTGTACTCGCTGAGTCAGGGATGGATCCGGTAGCGGTACAAACTTCAGTCATAGTTCCAATGCCTGAGGGAACCAAACTCTGTTTGGCCACTTGTGGGCCACTATTGCCGCTTTCGTTTTGAAGGATCTCATGTTGAGGACCTTCAAAAGGAGGTTATGCGGAGGGAACAGGTAAATCCTGGACCATCTGTTCCAGTCTAGGGACATAGCGTCCACTGCTTCTGTTAGCGGATCCTCGTACGGGGGCACATAACGATGTGTTTACTTGTTGTCTTTCATCGCAAAGAGGTCTATCTGGAGCTCCGGGACTTGACTCAAGATGAAGGAGAACGATCCTGCATCTAGGGACCATTCTGACTCTATCAGTATGAACCTGGATAGAGCGCCTGCTGTGACGTTGCGGACCGTTTGAATGTGAACTGCTGACAGGTGCCATTTCTTTCTTTCCGCCAAACGGAATATGGCCAACATCACTTGGTTGATTTGAGGCTATCTCGACCCTTGTCGATTCAGGCATCTCACTATCACCTCGCTGTCTAGAACCAATCTTATGTGGGTCGAGTGGCAAGGAGAAACTTTCTTTAGTATCAGAAGTACTGCCATGGCTTCTAGAAAGTTGATGTGAAATGACTTGAAAAGATTGGACCAAGCTTCCTGGATTCTCTTCAGGTGAGAGTGGCCTCCCCAGCCTTCCTTTGAAGCGTCTGTATGGATAGTATATGACGGGGAAGGAGGCTGAAGAGGTAACAATATCTTCATTTGCTTGGCTTTGGACCACGGCTTGAGAAGCGTTCGCAGTCGAGTCGGTAGTGTTCTCATCAGATTTCTACGCGTGTTTGATGCGTATTTTCTCCAGACTCCTGTTGCATCCTTAGCTGTGCTCTTAGCACTGGATCTGTTATCGAAGCAAACTGTAGAGAGCCCAGCACTCTCCTGTTCGCGTCTTGATATCTGTTTGGATTTCAATAGTCTCTTGACAGATCCTGCTATTTCTTTCCTCTTCTTCCCAGGAATGGAAAGTCGATGTGACTCCAAATTCCAATGGATTCCCAACCACTGAAGTTTTTGAGCTGGAGATTGTCGAGAGTTTTTTATGTTGATCTTGAATCCCAGATGTTCCAGGAACTGGATCACTAGCTTTGAGGCTTGCATGCATTCTGTCCTGGATGCTGCCTACACCAGCCAGTCGTCTAAGTAGGCCACTACTTGGATCCTCTTTAGGCGTAATTGATGGACGGTTGCGTTCGCAAGCTCAGAGAAAATCCTTGGGGTTATGTTTAGCCTGAATGGTATGGCTCTGAAGCCGTAAAGTCTTCTTTGTGACTTGAACCTTAGGTAGGAGGAGAGGTGACGATTAACTGGAACGTGCCAATAAGCGTCTGACAAGTCTATGGAGACGATATATGCCCTTTCGGGCAGTAAGGTCCTTATGTGCTGAAGTGTGAGCATCCTGAACTTGTAGTTCACTATGAACCTGTTGAGTAGCGACAAGTCCAGAATGACTCTGAGTTTTCTGAGTCCTTCTTTGGAACACAAAACAGCCTTCCTTGTAACTTGATGGACGTTACTTTTCGGATTACTCTTTTCTCTAAGAATTCTCGGACATATTCTTCCAGAACGGGGGTAGAGTGTTGGAAGAACTGAGGAAATGGAGGTGGAAGACTGTTCAAGCTCCAACCTAGTCCATTCTTTATTAGGCTGTGGGCCCAGGGATCGAAGGTCCAACGATCCCTAAATAGATGTAGTCTCCCTCCTACTGGAAGCCTCTGACTTCTGCTGTTGTGGACCTGAGGCCTTGCCTCCTTGACCGCGTCTTCCCCTGAATTCCCTTCCCCTTGAAAGGCATCTAGGAGAACCTCTGGCTGTTCCTCTAGGTTTTGAGTGGAAGGAAGAAGTCTGCCTTTCAAAAGCTGGGTTAAAAACTGGCGACTGTGTCGCCACTTGTTGAGGTACCAACTGGTACGTGGTTGGAGGTTGTGCCACTCTCTGAGGCACCGCGGTCACAGGAAGTTGCTGTTGTTGCTGTCAGTAAGGCTTAGCCGGCCGAGAGGATAGCCTAGGCCTTTTTATCTTCTTCTTGGGTTGGGAACCCTCATCTGGAGAAGACTTTCTCTTAAGATTTAAGCCCCACTTTTGGAGAAGGTTCCTATTCTACGTGGCGGCTTTGTCTACTACCTCTTTAACTACTTCGTTGGGAAAGAGGTCTTTACCCCATATGTAAGAGGAGATCAGTTTCCTCGGTTCGTGCCTCACCGCAGCCGAGGCGAACACGAACTCTCTACAGGCTCTCCTAGTTTTAATAAAGTTATAGAGATCTTTCGTAACTGTGGCCAGATGAGTTTTGGCCACTACCATGAACATGTCCTGTTTTTTGGGGTCACTTGCCACCATTTCTAACGTCGTTTGCAACGACACCGATGCCGCAAGTCTTTATTTCGTCTCTTGCTCTCTGCGCAAGAGAGACTCCGACATCTTTGGAAGTTCCTCACCAAACTGACGTTCGGCAATATCAGCTTCCAATTTCCTGACTGAGAAGGTAAGGTGAAAGTCCTTCCAGTCATTTTGGTCCAATGGTAAGGTCAGGGATAACGGCTTGCATTCCTCCAGGGAGGGGCATGGTTTCCCTACCTCCGCCGCCTTCAAGGCTGCCTTATATCCCTTTTCCATGAAGGGAAAGGCTCTGGTTGGAGAGGCCACAAAGGAGGGAATCTTCTTACTCAAAGCTGGCACCTTTGATTTCGTGAAGCCCCTCTTTTTCATCGAGCTCGCTAGTAATGCCTGTGCTTTACTATGGTCAAGGACTATGACCTCCTTCGGCTCCGTTTCCTCCTTTGAGGATGGACCTTCCTAACACGGACATAGCAGTCCGGGTAAGAGTCTTTGTTGGGCCAAAATTCCACATCTTCCAGGGGAATAGAGCCCAGCTTTTCCGATATAACAATCTTCCCGGATTGGTATCCGAGCACAAAGGAAGATCCTTCACGTTGAGTAGCTCCTGGGGCCCACGTGATGCTGCGAGTCTGCGTATCTCCAGTTTCATCGCAGCTTCCTTTTCATCATTCTTCTTTTGTATTTGTTGAATCAATTCAACAATATAAGAAAGAGTCCTTCCCAGATCATCTGGGATAGCAGACGATGTAGAGGGAACAGGTTCTGGAGCCAGAACCGATGTAACCGACACCTTGTCGATTTCTTCCTCTTCTATTTCTGGAGCCTGGGTCAGCTCCTTCTCCTGACCTTCTCCCAGAAGGTCCTTCTCCGTATAATCCAACACCTCTGACATCCTATCATCCAATTGGATGTCTTTAAGGGTGGCCGAGACTTCAGAATCTACCGGATTCAGAACGGTTGGTATCTCCTCATGAGGCTGAGGGATGACTGCATCAGCCAATACCTTAGGGAAAAGGTAGGCCCTCATCTTCTTGTTTGGGAGGTAGGGGCCTGAAGCGTTTTTCTGAAAACCCCTCACCCAGGTTCGCAATTTTTCCTTAGCAGCATCCCTTGACTCCGCCGGCTTAGGGGTGTCAAATGCCTCGGTAATCACGTTGGAACATATAGTACATATATTAGGGTCCCAATACCGGAGATCACCTTTGGAGATTGCGCATGCTGCGTGCCTCCTGCATAACTCATATCCACAGAAGATCTTACTGCGGACATTGCAGAACATACTCCCGCACTTCAGATGGTCCTCCTGTAAAGAGAAGAGAATCCATGAGTATCAAGTGAATGCTTTTCACATATTATTAATACATGTAGCTTATACAGTAAAGCTAGAAAGGAAAGAAGGAAAGACACATACTTGTATTTCCTGCCCAGCCAATTGCTGTACCCTCCCAAGATATTAAAACTAAGGTTAATTCCTAGAATACCTTATATATTTTCCTAAGTGGAAAGTTAAAGTGTGGCTCACACCTTGAAATAAAGTTTTAATATACGGGATAGAATGAATGCAAAAAGAACTCACTTTCTATATATTGTACGGTCTCAACAAAAGGTTGTACATGATAACATTAAGTATGTTGGAAGAACTTTAGTGTTACAACAAACTCTGTACTGTAGTTTTATTAATGCAGTATATACTACACCACAAATATAGTAACTACTGTACATCGCATGCTGTCGTGCCGGCCGGCACGCGCCGGAACGTGCCGGCCGGCATTTAACCCTGTATAGTTCAAAGGTATGCTACCTTTAACTAATAGGCAGCAGGTCACTGGTTCGCAAATGTGTGCCGGCCGACAATCACTACCGGCGGCTAATCGTAGTGGCCGGCAGATCTCGGGATGTGTTTCTACTGCCGGCAGGCAAAGGTAGCGATACCCATGCCGGCTGGCAGTGACTACGACCTAGAGAACCTCCACCTACCCGGCTGCTGGCCGATTAAGCCGGCAGCCAGGCTAGGAGTACAATACACTAGCAAGAAAAACAGCATGGATGTAAGGTTATAAGGCGGAATAGCCATACAACCTTCATCCAGAAAGAGTGAACATATGGAAGGGGAAAAGGTAGCATTCAGGCTTCCTATATATTCATAGCCAGCCGGGCTCTATCAGCAGACACGGAAGGGAGACCAAGGGAGATCTGGGGTTCACTCTGCAGAAGAAAAAGGGTCTCTGCCGGCAGGCAATAACGTGCTGGCTGGCAGAGAGCTGAGCCAGTCCCCCATCCTAACCTACACTAGGTACAGAAGTAGGACTGCGGCCAAAAGATGTGATGGCCAGGCCATCACTAAGAAAGAGAGGGGGAACGGGATAAGGGTCCTGTAAACTTCTTTCTAGTATGAGACAAACCCAGCAGTTAGGAAAGCTCATCCTAACCTAGAGTTTGTCTATTAGGGAGGAAGGTTGGCAATATTTGCTATCCTCCTCCATACCAGAACAAAGTTAGGTGTAGTTCTTTCACCAGGCAACGGAGAAAACTCATTCTCCAGCCCGAGAATAACAACACAGGACAGTCTGCTAGACCTATAGTAGAAGGAATCATCTCGTACAGAATCCTTCAGATGTGGGCTACAGAAGCAAAGCCTCCTGTGTCTGCACCTAACCTAGCAAAGGAAACTCATTCTCTATGCTAGGAAGACGCAGACCACAGACTAGAACTCTGATGTTCTGCCCCAAACCGAAAAACCAGTTACTCTGGTTAGCGGGTCAGGACAGACATATCCTAGTATAGTTATACCTGAATATTATTCAGATAGAATCACTTGGCCTAAGCCTAAGGCTTACTCAGAGGGAGAAAGGGATTGAACTTAGTCTCCGGAGGAGAAAAGAACAACCGGGGATGTTTGCGAAAGTATACTAAAGCCCCATAGGCTACTAGCCTAGGTGCGGTAAAAATCGATTACCTAAATCACCGAAACTCTCTCGTATACAAACTTGGGGAAGAAAATTCAACAATATCTTACATGTATAAAATATTTGCCTATAGCTTCAATAACATAACACTCGGAAAACTTATATCATGCATGCAAGTACTAGGGCGAAACGCCTAGGCTACTAAGCCTCGCAAAGGGCAAGATCGGTTACCTAAATCGCCGAACTGAAAACTAACGGCATCATATAAGAATTAATAGAGGAGCTAAATAACTATATTTATTTAAGCATAATAACCGGGAACGTCGCTCTGGCTAACTAAATGACCGATGCATAGCGAGCGACAGCATCCAGGAGGCCTTCGGTAGGCAAGAGCTCTTGTTTACGTTAAAATCACTCTTGATTTAATTTAAAACGAAAAGAGCTTACATTTATACAAAATAAAGATAATACTCAACTTTCCAGAGGCAGAAGAGGCCGGAGAAAGCATCATAATGTTGAATACAATCCAAAATTACGAGAGATCACGAGGGAAAACACCGAGTAGTAGAGCTACACAAAAAGGAATAAAGATGGCGCTGCCGTCTTCGTCAGATACACACTCGAAATGTGATAGGAGAGATACCTTATGAGTGGCTCTCCTTTCATCCTTGTTTTTAAATCTTGCCACTGTAACCCCTCGAAGCGTTAATACTGTTCGGGGTGAAGATAGCTATGTGGCGTGTCAAGAATACGTCCTCTGATATTATGTGATATCCCTGTTAGATTTATTTAGGGATATTCGCTCCAGGAGTTAGAATTCTGGATACCTTAAGGTAAAATTCTCTGGGAATAACACTCTAGTCAAATATACCCTAGGAAGCTACCCTTTAGGAACTTCCATCAGGACGACATGGCCTGAGCCCATATATATATATATATATATATATATATATATATATATATATATATATATATATATATATATATATATATATATATATATATATATATATATATTCGTGAAATGACTGATTCGCTCAGGAATTTCGCGAAATGACTAAAATTTCCTGGCATTAAGTGAAATGACTGGTTTTATAGCCCAGGGATTTCGTGAAATGCCTGGTTCATAAGAATTTTAGGTCAATATTGTATATTTGCTTGTATGTTGTATATGCTTAGGGAATCTTAGTAGCAAAGGATTTTTTCTTTTTTTTTTGCCAGGGGAAGGATTTTAGGTTAAGTAGTATATATTTGCATGTAGATTGCATATTTCTAGGGTATTTTAGTGGCAACAATTCTGTAAAAACATATTTCTTAAAACCATATATTGTTTCTTCTTTCATTAAATATACAATTAGACAGAAGGGCCTTTCTCCAGTGCCTGGCGAAGAGAGACTTGCTGTTCTTGGTTGATTTCCTCAACAATCGTTAGGGGCACAAGTTGAATTCAAACCTTACGAATTTAATCCTTAGTATCACCGCCTTTACCCTAATAGTATGTAGGTTATTTTCATTTCCTTCCATGTTGATTCCTAGAAGATTTTTTGGATCCTCCCTTTCCCAGTCAACATGTGGAGCTGGCACAACGACATTGTCCCCTATTTCCCCAGCTTTTAAGTCGATCTTACTCATTTGACCATACGTTTTGCTTGGCACACTTGACCCTTTCTGGTCCTCTTGCAGTTCTTGGAAATTTCTTGTTGTCTTCATGCAATATGCAGTGCTAAACTAAGTGGACCTGGGGTGGATAGGTAAAGATGGTGACTGGCTCATCAAGGGACTAGGATGGCTGCGTGGTGATGATGACTGGCTCAGAGGCCTCGAGTGGCTCATCAGTTGGATCAGTAGGAGGCTGGGCTCCTAGTACTGCAAGATCATCTTCTGTCTCTAAGTGGTCAATGACCTCCTGAAGCAAACTAGTGGAAGAGAGTCCATCTTTTGGATTCTCTCTAAGCAAAGTAGAATAGGGAGTACTCTTGATCCCTGAAGGGTATGATGAGTTCTTCTGGTTCTGAACAAAACGAAGGCCTAGGGACCAATCTCGAGTGTTGTTGTCAGAGAGCCAAGCAGTCAGCATGTCTTTGATGTTTGAGTTGGCCTGTTCAACTGAACCTTGACTCTGTGCCTCTCTGGGGGCTTCCCATGCACAAGATGCAGCCAGAGATCCTTCACCTCTCAAACCACATAGGATGTGAACTCAGATCTATTATCTGATTGTAGGATGCATTGATCACCAATCAATAAGAAGATACCCAAAAGCTCAAAAGCAACCTCAGCTACTCTCTTGGATGTGGGTGGCGTAGGATGACACACTTGGTCAGATGGCACTGGTACAACATAATCCACTTGTGTTGGGTCTTGTGGAGATGACTGTATGTCAATTAGATCGACTTGATAGCGAGAATTTAAATCCTAAGTAAGGGCCAAACCACAACTCCCTTTGTCTTGGTAATGCAGTTGGACTTGAACAGGTCGACAGCCTCCGTTGTGATGTTTGCATATTTAGAGTATATTAGTTTTAGTTAAATCTACATCCCAAATTTTTTCAAACTATAATCTAAAACTGCTTATATTGATCAGGGTATTTACTTGTTGAATTGCCTGCTCATATGGTTAAAAGAAATCAAAATGAGTGAATTACCTGCTCACATAGTTAAAAGAAATCAAAGAAAGCGGACATTTAAAACAAAACTGAATTAACTTCTCAGGTAGTAAAATTTAAATTGAACACCTCTGCTTGAATTAACTCTGGCTACAATTTATTAGGAAATGAAATATATGAAAATTATATGGAAATGTTTACCAGATATACTTAAATCAATACTAATTATAACATAAATACTCAAAACCAACTTTCAGTGTATAAGAATCCGTGTCAACACCCATAAATACTTAAAACCACATAAAAGTGGTATTTGCAAACAAATACCAGAATTACACAGTTTGCCTGAATTCTATTAGGCAGAGTGTGTAATAAGAACTACTAAATTTCAGTCATTTCGCGTAATGCCTGAAAATTTTAGTCATTTCGCAAAATGACCAAGTGAATCACTCATTTCACGAAATGCCTCAAATTTTTAGGCATTTCGTGAAATGCTTGGTTACACAGTTTGCCTGTAACACACACACACACACACACACACACACACACACATATATATATATATATATATATATATATATATATATATATATATATATATATATATATATATATATATATATATATGTATATATATATATATATATATATATATATATATATATATATATATATAAATATATATATATATATATATATATATATATATATATATATATATATATATATATATATATATATATATATATTATATATATATATATATATATATATATATATATATATATATATATATATATATATATATATATATATATATATATATATATATATATATACATACATATATATATATATATATATATATATATATATATATATATATATATATATATATATATTTTATATATATATATATATATATATATATATATATATATATATATATATATATATATATATATATATATATATCTCTTCTTCTAAAGTTTCCTTACCAATCCTCTTACAACGTATTTCACTTAGGGCCAGGATACCCTAATTATATTCCATAAATTCATTCTCAGCCTGCAGTAACTTCCCAATCTGAATCTTGGTTCTAACATCCCAATTACCAAGTTTCCATTTATCTTTAGTATTTATATACAATGATATTATGGACACCCCGCGGTGTTATCTTCTCTTTCCATTGGCTGACTAAATCTATAGAGGGTTCCTTGGCTAGATTCATCAGTGAATAACAAATTCTTTGTGATGCGCAATACATGTCTAACTAAGGCGTGTGACCACTGCCGGTCCATATTAATTCTAGTAAGATCAACCGCCAGACATCAGGAGTAAAAGCCAAAGAGACATTTGCGTATTGCCTTAAACCTAATCCGACACCTGGCTAGAAGTGACTTCAGAGAGAGTAAAGGCGGTATATCCTCCACACTAAAGTTCTCGTTACTATACAAAGTTGCTCATCCGGTTTTATAACCGTTGGCAGTTATGAATTGCTAAAATATATCACCTATTACTAAGTATTATTGTATTTTGTTACTCCATTCCTCATTATTATTCGCATTCACCATGACCAATAGATTAGTCATTTATGTATAGTATTTAGCTGCTTAGTGTTAAACATTTATCCTATAGATTAAATATCTTGCTCACTTTTAGATATCAGACTTTCAGAGAGTATTTACTTTCGCTGATTTTTGCAAAAAATATACTTTAAGAAAATTTCAATTCACATATCTGTTACGAAAACTGGAATAAGCATTGAACTTTTATCAAAAATTGTGTAATAAACGTTATGAAACATCTATTTTTGGACATCTCTAACAAAAATTATATTCCTAATCTCTAATAATATGAAAATTCGCTGAAAGTTGTTCAATATATCTTGGAGAAATGAAGACCTTTCCGTTTAGACTAATAAAAGATTCTAACCACTAGAAGTATAAAGGTTTTTCAAGTTTATTCATCATATAAAAAGATAAAATGACACCGCAAATCAGCAAGGAGATACATGAAGATCACAAATAAACGCTACGCTAGTATGTTTTTCTATTTGTTTCCTGTACACATTAATGGAATAGAGTTACATTCCATGTAAAATACTCTAAAATCGAATAAAATAAAGATGAATTCATCTAGCTGGGGGAATTCATAAATAAACAAAATTGAAGGAAAAAATACCACATGCAAAAATGAATGGCTCAATTTCTTTTATTTGAGAATTTTAAATATGAAAATTCAAGGTTGGCACCTTGAATATGATTTAAGAAAATATCTCATACAAACCTGCAAGAATAAATGCTCATTCCTGGAGTATGTTTTTGTTATTTTTTTAATATTACCTTCATATTTAGAAAAGCAACAACATTATTTGGAAAACCATAATGCTACATGGCTAAGGGCCATCGTAGTCAGGAAAATATACGGAGACATAACGAACAAACTACTAAGAATATTACCAGAAAATATAGAATATTGATATGAATAATATTGCAAACAATTGAATAATATAGAAGCTATGAAATAGGACAAATGTTAACCAGATCAACAAAAAATAATTATCAACAAGTTTTCCCATATACGGCATTAACCTTTCTTTGTTTTACACCAGAACTCTCTAACTTTTAACTCGCCACATATATGCCCTAAATTTTGAATATAAAAAGTTAGTATGTAAAAGTAAAAGTGTATATACTTTTCCTTTGGTGAGTTTTTTAACTGGTTACGTTTTAAGAATTTAAGTTAATGCTACTTTACCTTAATTCATGTTTGGTATTAAGGAATTATTGTTCAGTACGTGGGCGAGATGAAAGTTACGAACATTAGGTCAAACAATACAAAAACTCTTCAGAATGAGGACGTCGATTTTATAAAGTTGCTACTTTCTTATTATGTACTACGTTCTCCCCTGAAATCAATTCTGTTTCGAAGTTTTATTGGCGTTTTCCTCAAGTGAGAGGAGGGAGTTCAAGCTCACATCGTGAACAGAGGTGGAGGGAGTTCAAGCTCACATCTTGAACAGAGGTGCTATGTTTCGCACAATGTAAGATGGTCATGCGGGGATATCCTCTCTAACCATATGATGCTAAAGCTTCCTTTCTCTGTCACCTTCACAGGCCTTAAGTTTTCTTAAGTAACATTTTTTTTTCTGGCTAGCATCGGAAGCTTGAGTGTTTAAGCAAAAGGGTTATAAGTCAGCAGCCCCTGAACTTCAACGGGCGTGACAATGTATGAACTTCAAAAGTTCCACTAACTAGACAATTGGATCAGGTAGAATATTCTTTAATCTAAATATTGTCGGAAAGAAAATTATAAAAGATAGCATAAGATTGTCTGATTATTTTGGGGAGACTTACTTTTATCATAGATAGACTATTCGTGTCATCTTGAACGATACATACAGCAGTTTACAGCTTTAGTGGTTATGTAAATAAGTTAAGTGTGGATGACGTCTACTTCCAGACATGATATATGCTCACAGGAGATGAACAATACATGTGATAGTCTTTATTATATCAAATTCATTTCACACACACACAGACACTCAATTGTCGGACGTATTATCCGCACCCTGTAGATGTTGTATGGCACAATTTGACAAGGATTAAATCCACATCCAATATTTCTTTTATTGGAAATTGATGAATGAAACAGACAAGATAAGTAATTTAATAACATTGAACATGAAGAATATCATTTAAAAAGTTTTAGTCTTGTCCTTCAATACTTGGAGTCTCCAGACTTGTCCCCTTCAGAGATTCTTATAAGAACTAGTATCGTGTTTATTGCAATCTGTTGTCTAGAATTGGTAACATATATACGGTTTTGCATCCTATAGAGATATAAGGTGGTTCATTGAATTTCTTTTCTCCATCTCTTTTTCTTACAAAACTTTATGAGCAACGACATTTATGAAACATTTTAGAAATTAATATTATAAAAAAAAATGAATGTCGGCTTTAGAATTGTGGCCTTGTAAATATTGATTACTTCATGCAAAGGGAAAATAAAAATTCCAGAAGCAAACATGGAAAAGGAAAATCAAAATGTCGAACTGAAATATTGTCATGGGTAGACACAATACTTTTAAAACGATGTTATAAAAGACAAAAATATATAATCCCAAAGTGTGAGCAGCGAGGAGAGACAAGATCAGACTACCGTATTTTTGGTCAAACCTGTCTTCACTTCACGGTCGTCAGCATTTTGGAAGTAAACCGAGCCTCGAAGAGAGCGCCTGCTGCGATAAAGAGACAGTCTTATTTTGACCAAGATGTCACCGTCTTAATTAGTGGAGTCAGCATATTTTGAGAAACCGAGCCTGAGGGATATCCACGTTTGTGAAATATGTCGTCATGGAATGACACGGCTTCCCTTTTGTTACGACTCAACATGTGGTCCACATTGCATCAACAATTTCTTCTAGAAGCTTCCATGGCATGATTGAAGTGGGCCTTTTTGAGGAAGCCGATAGAGACACAGAATTGTTAAAAAAAAAAAGCCTTCTATGGCAATGACCACTGCCCGCTGTAATTGACCCCGCCCATACGTGGGTATATAAACTTCAAGAAGAGAACCAAGAGAGATAAAACAGGACATATGACAAGAGAGTCAATATGTCAGAAGCAGGCGAGAACCAAGTCCTAACAAGAGAGGAAACAGAAAAGACAAGAAGTCTCATAGAGCCACATTTTAACCTTCCTTTCAGACTACAAAAGCCTATCTTCAAAATCCTGTTATGGCCGAGAAGAAGAGACAAATTGAAGCAGCCAGGCCTCCCAGCTAGTGACGAAAACTAGCCAACACTGCCTGCAGCCCGCCTTGGTTCAACACTATCATCGAATTCTTTGAAGAAGACCTTTGATGTCCCATCTCGATGCCACTTTTTCTGTGATATCTTCGAATCCGGTCATCGTGCCAGTTTTCATCTGAACTTCAGCCGCCCCTCTGTGACATTCTCAAGCCTGAAGTATCCGTACCAGTATCGTCTCAGCAGTTGCAGAAAACTATTCCTTAAGTATTTCTACCGTACTGATTGTTCCCCTTTTCTAGTGATGTTTTGACTGATTTGATTTGTCAGGTAAAGTAACCAAAGAAGTAACATTAATTTTCTTTATAAGTTTGTGAATAAAGGTGTTGTGTTTTTTTTATGAGTTTCTTTTTATATTTATTTCTCATTTATCAATGGTTGTTGCTGGAAACATTTATTTTAATTAATAAAATAACCTGTAATGATTTTAAGATCGTAACAGTTGGCTACCTTGCCAGTATTTTCAACAACGTAACCAATTGAAACAGGGAGAATATAGAAAGAAGCAGAATGAGTGGGATTACGGAAGATTTGATAGATAGCTTCAGGTAAACTTGTTAGTCTTGATGGCGATGCTCTCCGTGAGTAGGTTTTTAAGAGGGGCAAGAAATGTTTGAGAGAGACAAAATAGCAGCTGAAATAGATGAAAATGAGAGTCATCGAGAAGAAAATGAGAGATAGCGTAAGAAGGAGTTAGAAATCGCTCGTTTAAAGCAAAATCTTCATAACAGTCTGCCAGGTAGCACACCAAGAAATAATGCGTCAGGTAGAAGACGGGGTAGTATTGATCATTGAATGATGATTCTGATAATTTAGTTATGGGTGCAGTGTTGAAATTAATTCCAAAATTTGATGAGGTATATGTAACGATATATTTCATGTCTTTTGAAAACTTAATGAATAGAGTAGGTTGTTCCTAAACCAAATAGACTTTGTATTTATAGGCAGTCTCAAATGGTAGAGCCCTTTCTGTGCATAGTTGTATGTCTGAGGATGAAAGTGAGGACTATGATACTGTTAGAGAAACTGTTATTAGTGCATACAGGTTAGTACCAGAGGCGTACCGTAAGAAATTTAGAAGTTTGAAAAGGGATGAGAGCAGTACTTTTGTAGAATACGACAGAAGTTAGAAAGATCTTTTATGATTGGTTAACTTTCGCTGAAGTAGATAGTTTTGATGATCTCAGGAACTTAGTTAATTTAGAAAACTTCAAAGATGACATATCTCCAGACATTAAGCTATATATAGAAGTTAGGCAAGAAAAGTCTTTTACAGATGTAACAAGGTTGGCAGATAAGTACAGTCTTGCCCATAGTTCAAGTGATAGTAAGAAGAAAAATAATCCTCCTTCTGGTGAGATGCAACATAGTAAAAATAGTTTTAGTAATAGTAATACATGGCAATATGATTATCATTATTATTGTCATACATGTGGAAAACCAGGTCATACGGCCATGTCTTGTAAGAGCAAATGGGACGGAAGTAGTTCAGAGATAATTTGTTATCGATGTAATAAGAAAGGGCATATAGCAAGGAATTGTGTAGTTTAGGAGAAGAATGTCAAGAAAAGTGTCTCTAGATAATCTTTCGTCAAGCAGAAATGACATTATGAAAGAAACTAGGAAATTTACGGAGATTTTTTGTCTGAAGGTGTAGTCTCTTCGCTCTAAGGAGAGGATTTAAGATAAGTTGTCTTGCTTAGGGACACAGGGGCAGCCATTTCCTCAATCAGGAAAGACTGTGCGCAACAAGGGCAAAAATCAGTATGAAAGAAAAAGTGATGTTAGGTGGGTTTCTGAATACATGCGTTGTTTTTCCTTTTTGAAAATGAACTTGAAAAGTTAGGGAGTGTCAAGAGATGTAAGACTAGCAGTTGTAGACTATTTACCCATTGAACGCGTTGACATTATTGTACGTAATGAATCAACTACATCCAAATGTGTGAATCCTATTTAAAAAGAGGTTCCAGTGCCTGAAATGTTAGTAACTAGGTCAGATTTAGATACAGATATAGACTAAAGTCATAATTTGTTCGAGGATTCAAACCTGTGTGATGGAGGCGATGAGGTTGATCTTAGCAAGTTTGGGGCTGAGAAGACCGACTCTATTGCTCATGACAGAGTTAGTAATGTTGATGATGTAGCTGTTGAAAGTAGCGACCTAGACGTAGTCGATATAGTGGATTCAAGTAATAGTTACTGCAATGGTTTAGGCACTAACATTTTGAATAGAGATGAGCTGATTAAGTTGTAGAGAGAGGATGAGAGAGTGTTTAAAATTTTTGAAAGTGAATTGGATGATGACCCGATAATGTTTGTAAGGAAATCTTTTGTTTAAAAGACAAAGTTTTATGTCGCTATGTTCGTTCTAAGTCAGTTATCAAAGAGGAAGTTATAGAACAATTAGTAATTCCTAGGAAGCTTCACGAATTAATTCTGAAATTGACACATGATGATCAAGGACATTTAGGGGTAAATAAAAGTTTCAAATGTATATGTATATGTATAAGATGAAAAGTGACGTGAAGAGATATGTATTACGCTGTCACGAATGTCAAATTGCTGGTAAACCTAATCAAGTTATTCCCAAGGCTCCCTTATGTGATATTCCATCAGTGGGAGAACATATTGAAAATGTAGTAATTGATATAGTTGGACCTTTGCCTAGAAGTAAAGGAGGGAATATATACCTATTAACAATCATTGAGAGACTACCCCGTTATCCAGAAGCATCCCAGTAGGAAGCTGCAATGGGAAAACTGTAGTTAAATGCTTCTTGAACTATTTTTCCAAATTTGGTTTGCCTTGCGTTATACAAAGTGATAGTGGCAGTAATTTTGTATCCAAATATTTCAAAGACCAAATGAAAGAGCTAGGTATCAAACTTGTAATTTCCACACCGTATCACCCAGAGTTGCAAGGGGTTGTAGAGCGTTTCCGTCAAACATTAAAAAGCTGCTTACAAAAACTATGTAATAATTTTGAACATAACTGGGATGAAAAATTACCTTTTGCCTTGTTAGCCTTACGATTGCCACCCGACGACACCACAGGATTTAGTTCTTTTTAGTTGATGTTCAGTCACACTGCTAAAGGAACTTTGGAAATTTAAAAGGGTAAATTAATGCTTCACGAGGGTAGTGAAGATTACATTCAGAATTTAGAGAATACCAAGGAGAATTTAAGCAAAACTTGGAAATTAGCAATAGAGTATGAGAGCAACAACCAAGTGGAAACTACAAAAAGATATATACGATCTTAATGCAAGGGAGAGAAATTTCCGTGTAGGAGATAAAGTCTTAGTATTAATTGAAAAAGAAGGTCCCTATTCATATTATAAGTTTGAAAGTCCTTATCCTATTTTAGGAAAAAGGGGAAATTTGAATTACTTAATTGATATGGGTAGACGTAGAGCTAAGTGGCTGCACATAAATTTGCTAAAGAAATACAACGAACGCCTGGTGCCAGTAATAACTGTGTCGCAGCGAAAAATTAGTTTTTAGAAAAACTCTGATGTGCTTAAGAATTTCAAGTTATTTAACTCTAGTTGAGAAGAAGAAAAACGTAGTGAATTACGTAATGTTTTTCTAAATTATCCAGAAACTGTTATTGATAAATTAAGTTTAACTAATCTTTTAGAACATGATATTGAGTTATAGGACACAAAACCCATTACACAAAGTCCATATCGTTTGAGTCCAGAAAGGCAAATTCAGCACGAAGGGAAATTAAGTATTTGGTAGATAATGATTTGATAGTTCCTAGCGAGAGTGAATGGTGTTCTCCGGTAGTTCTGGTAAAAAAGGAAGATGAATCAGATAGGTTGTGCATTGATTTCAGAAAAGTGAATAGTGTTACTAAGCAAAGCAATTTTCCACTTCCCAGGATCGACGATTGCTTAGATAGGATCGGGAATGCTAAATTCATATCCAAGCTTGATTTGGCCAAAGGTTGTTGGCAAGTACCTCTAAGCAGACGAGCTAGGAAAATACCCGCTTTTATAACACTGTTCGGTAGTTATAAACCTAAAGTAATGCCTTTTGGGTTAAGAAATGCAGTCAGTACTTCCCAAAGATTAATGAATAAAGTTTTAAATGGTATTGATAACTGTGTCGTGCATTTAGATGATCTTGTTATATGTTCAGAAACTTGGAAAGAACATTTACGAATTTTAGCTAAAGTCCTGACAGTCCTTGAAAAACCAAAACTTGTATTAAATTTAAATAACTGCGAATTTGGGAAAACCTATGTGACTTATTTAGCGCATAAAGTGGGTCTCGGAAGGATTTGTCGAAAAATTGGGAACACAGAAGCTATCATCAAATCCCAGCAACTAGAAAGCAGGCCATGAGATTTCTCGGGATGGTTTCATATTTCCGTAGATTTGTACCAGATTTTTCAGAAGCAAGCACTGCTACAACTTATCTATTTAAGGGACGAAGATTTGTATTTAATGAGGAATGTGTAGAAGCTTTCAATAAATTAAAAGCTGTAATACTTCACGAGCCAGTATTATTGTTACCTGATTTTAGCAAGGAATTTAATTTAGCGATCGTTGCTAGTGACATTGGTATAGGAGGAGTCTTGTTGCAAGAAGTGAATGGGACGAAGCAACCAGTCGCATATCATCAAAAATAAAACTGAATAAAGCTCAACAAAATTATTCAACTATTGAGAAGCAATTGTTTAGTTTAGTTTCAGCCTTGCAGCACTTTGAGATTTATATAAGTAGTAGTCCTGTTTTAACTGTGTATACAGATCACAATCCGTTAGTTTATTTGAAAAGATTTAGGAATAAATATAAACGACTCATAGTTTGGAATTTAAAGCTACAAGATTATAATCTGAATATAATTCATATAAAAGGAAAGAATGTCATAGCTGATAGCCATTCCAGAGATATCTCATAAAATAGAAAAGCGTTTGTTTTGTTTTTATTTTTCATCAAGCGATTAAGATTTTTTTTTCTTTTTTTTTTTGTACTAAAGTTTTGTGTTAATTGAATGGAAAGCGAAAGAAGAATGTATTGCTGATGTTCAGTTGAAGCTTCATGCAGATGTTCCTCAGTTAGGGGATGAACGTGTTTTTTCGCTGCAGACTTCTAAAAAAATGTAAATTCAGTAAATTTTCCTTTTTTTTTTTTTTTGGTGGGAGACGTGTCATGGGTAGATACAATACCTTTAAAATGATGTTATAAAAGACGAATATATATATTCCCAAAGTGTGAGCAGCGAGGCGAGACGAGATCAGACTACCGTATTGTTTGGTCAAACCTATCATCACTTCACTATCGTCAGCATTTAGAAAGTAAACCGAGCCTCGACGAGAGTGCCTGCCGCAAAAAGGGGTATGTCCTATTCTGACCAAGATGTCATCGCATTAAATAGTGGAGTCAGCATATTTTGAGAAACTGAGCCTGGGGGATATCCGCGTTTATGAAATATGTCCTCATGGAAGGAAACGTGCTGCCCTTTAGTTACGACTTAACAAGTGGTCCAGACTGCATCAGAAATTTATTCTAGAAGCTTCCATGGCGTGATCAAAGTGGGTGTTTTTGAGGAAGCGAATAGAGACACAGAATTGTTACAAAAAAACGCCTTCTATGGAAATGACCACTGCCCACTATAATTAAGTCCGCGTATACATGGGTATATAAACTTCAAGAAAAGATTGTCCAAGAGAGAAAGGAAAGGACATAAGACAAGAGAGGAACCATGTCCAAAGCAGATGAGACCCAATTCCTAACGAGGTAAGAAACTAAGAAGACCAGAAGTCTGATGGAGCCAGATTCTAACCTTCCTTTCAGACAACAAAAGCCTATCTCCAAAATCCTATTATGTCCGAGAAGAAGAGACAAATTGAAGCAGCCAGCCGTCCATGCTAGTGACGAGAAGTAGTCAAAACTGTCTGCAGCCTGCCTTAGTTCAACACTATCATCGAATTCTTGGAAGAAGACCTTTGATGTCCCATCTTGATGCCACCCTTTCTGTGACGTCTTCGAATCCAGCAATCGTGCCAAGTTTTATCTAAACTTCAGCCGCCCTTCTGCGACGTTCTCAAGCCTGACGTCTCCGTACCAGTATCGTTTCAGCAGTTGCAGAAAACTATTCCTTAAGTATTTCTACCGTACTGACTGTTCCCCTTTTCTAATAATTTTTTGATTGATTTAATTTGTCAATTAAAGTAGCCGAAGAAGTAACATTAATTTACTTTATAAGTTTCTGAACAAACGTGTTGTATTTTTTCGTGAGTTTCTTTTTATATTGATTTCCCATATTTCTGGTTATTAAAAGAACCTGTAACGATTTTAAGATCTTATCAAATATAAATATAATATTTTAACAAAAGGCTGCTTTATAATGGTCTACCACCATAGACAGAAAAATGAAAACCTCAGCTTGACTAAAATCCCTCAATAAAAATCTAAATACAAAGAAGCCTGGAATATGAGATATATGAAGCTGCAGTATCATATTCTAGCAATAGTAGAACGAGGAGGAATCCTTTCTAATAATAATAAGTTTTCTGTTTATTTATGACGAAATATTTCTCAGTTAGTGTCATGGCTTAGAAATTCAGTTTATCTTGCTGCTGGAAGCAAAATATATTTGATATTTATGGAGAATAATTGGTCAGTGTCCATGGCCTTTAACGAACATTTTTAGGAGAAATACTGGCTATCCAAAGCAAACTTTTCAAAAATGCTTTGTAGTAGAATATTTCATAAACTCCAAAATTTATCAAAATATCTCGATACAGGTTATTTTGATGTGTTATCGGGCATTATTTGAATTATGGGTGCTTATTATCTAACACGTATTTCGGTGACTCAAATATAGTTTTTATTGTATTAGAAAAAACGTTATGTTAATCTAAAATGAAATTTATATAAGTATCTTGTACTGTATACCATTTGTAATATTTTCTTTTGTAGAGGAAAAGTAACACTATACACTTATTGGTATATGACCTTAATCATAGAAATTTTATTGGGCTTTTTTATTTGATTCAATAATTCCACTTTATCATCTAAATTAACTTCCCTGTTTTAATATATAAATGTATTAGTAAAATACTATTGCGTAAAAAAAATATTCTGTA
>NC_090755.1:39459197-39476697 GCF_036898095.1 Palaemon carinicauda | reverse complement strand
ATATATGTATATATATATATATATATATATATTTCTCTCTCTCTCTCTCTCTCTCTCTCTCTCTCTCTCTGTATATATATATATATATAGATATATAAATATATATATATATATATATATATATTGTAGTAACAGATAAAAGTATAAGTGATTGAACATGAACGATTTCTTATAGGTCACATACGTCACACATCAGTCTTCTCCCCCTTTTCTTGACGTTGCACAAAACACATTAAAAACTAATCTCTCAGAAAGATTCCCTTTCTCTATCCTATTAGGAAGTATTCTAGCATCATACAGGATTGGTGTAATAAAGGAATCTGAATTTACATTTCATAGTTGAACATATTGATGATCAAATGGTTCATTTGGTGTAACTAATTTTAGATTTTTTTCTATCTCGAACATCTATATAATCTACTTGATTCATGATTAACTATTGAAATTGATCAACTTGACATTTTGAATTATTTTTAATATTTTTTCTAACAATCTCACCCCGTATCCATTTCTATGAGGTATTGTAAGATCTTACCATGAAATATTAGGAAGGAAAAAAATATCTTACTTTTGGAATATTTCCACTTTCTGTTCTAATAGACTTGCTTCTAATCCTCCTCACTATCAAGATATTTGATGTTTTCACACCTGTAGTACTGTACACGGCTGTCCTATATTAAAATAAAAACTCTGTTACATGAAAGTATACATTACAGTACACAAATTTGATTTCCTACATTTCCTGTTGTGTTTAAAGGTTTGAAGAAATTTTTCTTCTTCTCCATTTGTGGATTGAATCCATGAGGCAGAAAATGTATATTGCATGCCATCTAATTTACAAAACTTTAAATTCTTGTGAGTTGAACTGTTGACCATTACCTATCGTAATCCTTTCTGCACAATATGTGTTGCAAATTTTACATAAATATTCCTATAGCTGCACTTTTGCATGCGTTCACTATTATTCAGAATAAATAACATAAATCATGTCTTGGATACCTAGAAAATTCATATGTGTGCATTCTTGTTGCTTTAGGATTGTTTTGTTGCATAACACAATTCATACAATTCTTAGCAAGCACTTCATGAACCCTGTCTACACCTTGCCACCAGGCAGAAATCCTTGCAATTAACTTTGACTTGACTATATCCCGGTGATCAGCATGTATTACAGATAAAAGTTTATTCCTAAGTTTGGGAATAACTACTCTTGAACCTCTCATAACACAACCTTGTGTTACACCCAGCTCATTCTAAATAACTTCATAAGGTTTACAACTCTCCTCTTTTGCACTTAACACCTATTTTTTTTTTTTAACAAATTATCTAAATCATAAGCTGCTAATGTAATAGCTAGACGTTGTAGTCTTGCTTCTATCAATGTAGGTAAACTTGTTTTCGTACCCATAATAGACAATAAATATTCATGGTCTGTAATTTTGTAAACTTCTTCTTACAACAAATATACACATGATGTTTCTTCACTACAAAGTAGTACACTAATACTAAAGCTTTGTTTACTTATTGTGAGTAAGTCCTTTCTGCCATGTTCAATATCAATACTGTAGAAGCAAATGATGTCGTTCCTTTACCGTCTTGCATTACATGTGGAAGCACAGCACCTAAACCTGTGTTTGATGCACCACATACCACTTCAATAGGTATACCCCTTTCATAATGTACTAGTAATATAGGTGATATTATTTTTTCTGTGATTCTATCAAAAGATCCCTAACGGTATTTTGTCCAATTCCATTCTACATCATTATTCAATAAGTTATATAATGAATATGAGCTTGTAGAAAATTTTTCAATGAAATTCCCCCAAAATATTAATAAAATCAAGAATGATTATAGTTTCTTAACATTTTCTGGTACTCTTATTGATATAACCGTTCTGATTTTCTCCCTAGTTTTATGAATATATATTTTTTTTTATCAATGACATACCACAAGTATTCCTCTTAATCAACTTCTAAGATACACTTGTTCGTATTTACTTTAATAATATGTTCATTCAACTTCAGAACTTCCCGTAATCTATGTTTATGTTCTTTTAAATCTTTACCAAGAATTAAAATATTATCGGTAAATATGAATAATGGTGGCATACCAGCAAATATATCAACCATTGTTTGGGACCAGATTGCTAGACTGTTATCAACTTTATGTATTAGTGTTTGGTCAACACGAATCTAAAGATGCATTTGCCATATGTAGTTATAGTTATTTTTCATCTACAGGAAGCTGTTGAAAAGGCAGAAGATTAAATTTTAAAATACAGTACATCCTGAAATATAATGAGACATATCTTTAGAATTTAGCAATGGATGTTGAGCTACCTGATGCTTGTAATCACTACTTAACCAAACCTGACCGTTTTCCTTTACGTTATGAACTGATGGTGTAGCCGAGCTTGGATATGCAACCTTCTCCCGTAAACCCTCATTCTTTAACCCGGTAATTTTAGTTTTAACTACACCTTTCAATGCATAATGTACTGGTCTTGGGGAAAAATCTGATCACCGTTTGGTTTCAAGATCTAAAAATATCCACAGGAATATACTTCTTGAGTTCCTCTTGGGTGCCTGTAACCTTCAAATTAGGTGGCTAATCAAATTTAAGATGCTATAACCAATCTTGACCAAGTGAAGTCTGTCCCATACCGTCAACTGCAATAAATCATATAATGTCTAACCTCTGTTCATTTTACTGTATTTACTGTATTCCATTGCCTAAATATAAAAGACATTGTAAGTTTTTAAAACTCTTTTCTTACTTTCTACAAACAAATTGGGAATGGTCTTAGTTGTTTTCTCATATATAATTGATACATCAGCTGCTTTGTCAATTTACATATCGATAGGTTTATCATTTATTGCCACGTCTTCCGTGATACATTTTTTTTTGTAACTTTATTAAGAGAATTCATATGAAAGGAAAAATCAGTTAATGACCTATCCTGAATATCAAGATCATTAACTGCATTTCTTTCTTGACCTATACCCATATCAAGTGCAGCATTTATTTTCATTTTTTATTGTTTGAGCTATCTATAAACATTTGGAAAATGGCCCTCATTTTACAATTACAGTATCATTGCCTGTCATGCGGAAGGGCATTTTTTTGTTTCATTTGTAAGACGATCATTTTTAACACTTCTGTAACATTTAAGTTTTTCATGTGACATATGTATATGTATAATTTTAATATTTATGAACATTAGTGTTAGGCATATTTGCTTTGACTGTTTTGCACGTTCCTTTTCTGACTCTCAGAGCCTTTAGAACTGGATCATACCGCAATTGTTTAAGAGTTTTCCATTCTGTTACAGATTGAATTACCTGGTAAAGTTCAGCCTATTATTAATATCTTATCTAGCGATGAAACTTTCTCTTTTGGTAACTATTTCTTAGCTCATGTGATTTGCAATTGACTAAAATTTTATCAATTATTATATTTTCTAATTCCAAAATAAACACATATAGCAGCAAAATTCTTTAGTCAAGTTACATATGATGTGAAATTTCACTGATCATTGATATGTTTGTACTATGAATTGGTACCTTTAAAATAGTTTATTTATCCATGTAGCCAAATATACATTAGGAGCCTTAATTGCTTCTTGTTCCAACACATATATACAAACCATTGGGCTTTACACAGAAGTAGGATAACAGCAGAACTGGAATTCAGCAGTTCAAAGTTTTACCTAATTGTCAACAACTGTCCGGTAATTACTAACCCAGCCCGGGAAGCAACGCACCCCACTATCACCCAGTTTTCTCACTGACAAACCACTTACATTTCAGCCATTGGTGAAAATGAATGTTCTCTCCTATCCTCTTGGGTTACTGGCAGAAATTACCATAATAACTATTTTTCTCTTTTCCAGCATGTTTGTGACCTGCGTGTTTGCCGAGATGTTGACAGACGTGGAAGTGATCCAATGTGCCGCCTAAAACTTGTGACATACTTTTGAGTGCTAGAGTAACAGATCCTCCTAAGCTATGCCCTTTCTAAAGAGGGCACTCATACAGATAAAGATAGCCCTGTCATGAGTGTTGGGATTGGTCACCCTCCATGTAAGAGAAGTACAGTAAAAGGCTGAAGAAGATGTTTAAGAACGACTCTTCTTCCTCATGGTTTTCCTCAAGTTTGAAGAGGGCCAGACTTGATTCTTCACCCCACTGTACTCTCCTCTCGGAACATTCTCTGTTGATCTCCTCTGGGGGTCATTCTGAGAATTCTGGTGATCCTTTAAGCTAGAGTTAAGCCCTTGGGTAAAGGGGTACTACTCTCTCCTCCTGAGAAATGGTGTGGTCTCTATCTCATGCGTAGCACTTGCTTTTTCAAAGGGAAGATGCTTTACAGGTATTGTGGCCCTCCTTAGGGTTAAGTAGTTTCTGCGGCAAAGTTACTTGAGAGGGCCTTTGCAGCCAGACAGTAGCCTGGAGCTCCGGCCTTGAAAGGACAAGTATCCTTCAGTATCTGGTATGATGCCTGCAGCAGCCTCCAGTTCATATTCCGAGTATTCTGAATGAGATTCTCTTCTGAACCGGGCTTCCCTAGAAAAGTACTGTTTATCCTCTTTCCTGTAAGAGGTCAAGGATGAGCAGTCTAAGAAGTGAGTGCTTAACCTTTGCATCGTCAACTGCAGTCTCCTTTATAGCATAGATCTTTGGAGCACACTTGCTTGATTATCCTTCAATATCTGCTTTATCCTCCTTCCTTGGAGAATGAAAGTAGAGCGAGCAGACGCTGCTCTAAAAGACAGCCCTTTCACAGAAGTGTTTCGTCTTTGGAATCATTTCCTAGGCACTCCTCGCTCAGACTAGCCTCCTCCAGGTGCACCTCCACCAAGGAAAAGGTCCAAAGTGCTCCTCTTACAAGAGTTACTCACCCAATCTTGCCTTCACCAGATACCTGTCATCAAAGTTGTCTTTAACAAGAGGAAAGTCACTGGAGTAGACTTATTCTAGATGTTCCCTATTTAGGTGCACCTCCTCCTCAATAGAGAATTCTGAGAGTGCCTCCTGTTGGTAAGCCTCATCCTAACGTGCCTCACCCAGACACACCTCACCAAAGCGAAGTTTTTAAAACCGCACCTATTCCCGAAGTGAAAATTTAGAATTCACCTACTGCATGAGCACCTTAAACAAGCACTCATCATTCACAAATGCGTCATCAGGATGTGCTTTGCTAGAACATATACTGTATTATCCATAAATGCCTTACCCAGAAGTGTCTCTCCTGGATGTACCTCACCCAGATGCGTTTCATCAAAACGAGCCTCACCCAGATGCACTTCAACCAAACACAGTTAACCCAAAATGCGTCACAAACTAGTGCATAGTATAAAAGACATGCTTCTCCAAAAACGGCCTCTCCTCGGCGCATTTTTTGTATTAGGCGTTCCTCACCTAAGTGCACTTCTCCTTGGCTTTTCTCAAGTGAATGATCTCTTACCAGATACACTAACTCCCAAGATTAATTGGAAGTGACTTTCAAGGGATGTTCCTCCCCCAGATGACCAGATGAGTAATGGTTAAGAAAGTTACCATGCTCAAGTTACAAAACCTCTTAGGGCTATTCCGGGCAGCATTGAACGAAGATTTGATGATTTCGAAATAGTCCCTATCAGGATTGATGACAGTGGGAAATAATAGGGGGAAGCCTTAGCAATTGCCTCCTGGAAGAAATATTCGAAGACAAACCCAAAGGTTTTCTCTTTCTCCCCGGAAAATTACCGTGGTTTATAATTACCAACTCTCTTCCTTTGAGATGACAACATCGACTCACTCTCCATCCCAGAAGAAGAGGACAAGGGAGGATCCTCGGCCAACAGCGCAAGGAAAGCTTAAGCCAACAGCTAATATGATTGGATTGACACAGAATAGGCCACATTCATCAAATCACCTTTCCCTCTTTGCTGCTACCACCAAGCACAAGGATGCCAGTGACATGAAATCGAAACTGAAAAGGAGCTTTGATCCTCCTACAGGCCCCAGGCTTGCAACAGCCGCAAAATACTCCAATCATTCAGGAGAATCTAGTCACCCCAGTTCCTTCCAAACCTTACTGTAAAGTGGGAGAGCAACATTCCGATGAACATGACGACCTCTCTTAGAGCCTCCCAGGTATGGTCTTGAACAGAAGATGGATATATTGAGCAGGATTTTTAGAATTTCGATGGTTCTCTTCAGAATCCAGCTGCCACTAAGGCCCTAGATATGGAGGAAGGTGAGTTGGACTCAATGTTTGTAAAATTCCTCCAATATATCCAGAAAGTCAACAGCCTTCTTATCCCCAACAGGCAAAATGTCTGCCAATGACAGCCTTTGCCAAGAACTCGATAGATGCTTCACATGATAAACTTGTAGGTTTCAGTGGCGATGGACTCCTGGAAGATGGGTAGGTTATCTCGCCTTACTCCACCACCGTTCATCCACTGGTTCAAGTACTAAAAGACACAGGAGGAAAGATTAGTTAGTGACTATCTTTATCTCCTTAGCAGCAGAGGGGTCAACCACTGGTCATGGACAATTGTTTTCTTAGTCAACATCTTATGTATCTCAACAAGAAAAGAACCATGAGGAATGTGGTCCACACAGGTGTGAGGGCCATTGAGTTTCTTATAAATCAGTTTTTGAGCCAGTTGATTAACTGGATTTTCAAGCAATGTAATGCTGTAGCTGAAATTCCATAAGCATTTTGTCTTCCCAGATGGTCTCAATCTGAGAAATGTTTCTCGTGAAGCAACCACCCTTTTTCTTTTAATAAGATAGGAGGAACAAGTGAGATGTGAAGGAAAGATAACTAAGACTCTTTGATCCGGCAGCCATGTTCCTGCAACCACAGTCTTCCTCCAACTAAGGTCAGGTGAAGGCAATTCTATCTTCATTTCAACCATTCAAGCAACCTCAGGAGGAGGACTCGTGCCCTCCTTCCTCCATCCTGAAACGTTGTTCAGGTCAAATGTTATGGTAATACCAGATACCATTTAGAGGGAGAGGAAGAGGTAGAAGATTATGACCAAGCTAGAGGGCCAATCTTTCTATAAAACCATCATTGGGAGGATGCCTGCAAGCGAGGTGGAGGAGTTGGTGGTAGCAAGTCGTGAAGAAATAGAAAATGAATGATCTTTACTCCAGGTACCTCATCCCTTTCATAAACACTCTCACTCGACTAATTCCAGCACTAGTGAAATCATAAGTATCTTGCTTAGGATTCGCAAAAGATCAAAATATATCACCCTTCAGGGGTAGGTCTGGGCCATAAATGAGTTTGGTCTACAAATTTCATTCAAAATAGAGACTTCAGGTATAGTCATGCAAGCAATCAAGACTTGGGACCTCATGATGGCAACAGATTTTAAGGATGCCTATTTCCAAATCTCATTGCATCCTTGATCAAGGAAACTCCTTCGAGTACTTGTGTTTAACAGAGTCCTCCAGTTTGAGTATCTTTGCTTCAGACTGTCGATGGCTCCTTATGTATCCCCAGTTTTTACACTAGTTTCATGTAAACAGCATAGGTCTCTTATGTTATCTGGACTACTGGATTATTCTGACACTCAAAAGAAACCCTCCTCTTTCAACAAGAGAGGCTTCTCTCGTTTTTTCATAATCTATGGACTTTGGTGAATCAAAAGAAGTCTGTGCTAGTGCCCATGCAAAGGTTCATCTCTCTAGGAATAGATATCGACAATGCCCCTGGGCTAGCTTTTCTGTGTCAAGACAGACTGACTCACCTAAGAGACATAGTTCTCCCTTTCCTGCAGCAGTCTCATCTGTCAGCATATTGTTGACAGAAAATTATGGGGAACATGACCCCACTAGAGTATCTGTTGTCATATAGCCATCACCTTTGATCACTAATGTGGGATTTGAGAAGGTACTTGCCTCAACAATTCGATAATCCCCTCTCAATAGCATTGATAGTTGAGGAGGTCAGAGGTGACCTGGAATAGAGGCAAGATGATTCAAACCTGTTAAAGGGGTACTGCCCCTACCCACCCAACGGAGTTTTACTCTTCACTGATGCATCTAGGGGAGGTTGGAGAGCACATTTCAGTCAGCAAATGATATCTAGTCAGTGGTCTGATCAAGACCCCCAAAGCCCTGTTAATCACCTAGAACTGAAGGTACCATTCCTGGCACTTCATTATTTTCACCATAATCTGTCTAGTCACTCGATGGTGCTTATAACCCACAGCACCACTGTGGCGGCCTACATCAACAAGCAAGGAGGTACCATGTCATTATATCTTTGTCAGTTGACAGTAGACATTTGTGAGTGAGCAGATCTCAAATCAATTCCTTTTACTTTTTTTTTTATTCCAGGCAAGAGTAATATAGTGGTGGACAAGCTAAGCAAGAATGTCCAAATAGTTGGTTCAGAATGTTCTTTGAGTCCTCAGAGAGCTACAAAGATCCCGACTTTGAGTGGTTGGCCGACAAAAGAACTTTTTGTGACGTCACGAAACCAAACATTGTCAATTTACTACTTTACTGTTCCATATAATGAGGCAGCCTTCGAGGGTGCTCTCCAACACAAATGGAATGGCCTCATCCCCTATGCTTTTTTGCCCCTCTGTATGATCAGATATGACTTGAATAAGGTTCGAGTGATGCCCAACCTTAATCTGATATTCGTGGCCCCAAAGTGGCCATAAGTAGAATGGCACCAGGACCGTCTACTTCTGCTAAGAGATGCTCTGAGAGAACTACATTCACTTTCTAACTTGCTATGACAACCACGCATCCAGATCTTCTACAGTGTTATGGAATCCTTTTGGTTTCATGTCTAAAGATTATCTAGCCTTTCCTCTCAGTGAAAGGCTTTTTCCATGAAGCTCTTCATGAAAGTTCAGAATTCATCTGCAGATCCTCGACCTTTATGCATGAAGACAATCGGAAATCTTCTGGTATCATGGGAGTGGTGTCTCTACTCTCAGACTCTGTTCCCCTCACAGCCTTGAGCCAATTATTTAGAATAAAGGGAGGGTACACTCAAGCGCAATATTCTGTCTTATTTTTTTTCCTTTGTTTTTAAAATGGTGTGTTGGGCAGACTTAATAGAAGGGTCATGGATGTCTGGTGGTTTATCATGAGGTTGTCTTTTCCATATCTGATTCTATTTCTTCTCAAAACCATCTTTACTGTTCTTCCTTCAATTGAAGTGGCTAACCTGGAGGGTATTTACCCTTACACAGTGTATAGACTCCTCCATATTGACCAGTTTTTCCAAAAAAATTTTCTATAGTCTATGGGTTAGCTAAATAATTCTATTTATATTTCTTTAAAATTTATTGTTTTTTTATCATTCTTAATAATTTAGTTATCTAGTTTGATGTATCCTTTTTATTACCATTAATTCTTATGGTCTCTGAAGACAATGAGCGAAGTAGAGGACCAGTACGTCCTACGTTTCGTCAATGTCGTCTACTGTATTGTAATATTTGTGGTCTTCATGTAAATATTCAAGACCTTACAGTTGCGCCCGGGCTCCAGACAGTGTGATATTCTTTTGTGCTCAGAAACTTTGGTTTCTATTATGAGACACTCATCTGAGCTCCTTATAACTAGTTTTAAGAAACCAATAATGGCGGTGAATAGTAGGACTGAGTACTTTGCTTCTCATAAGTCCTGCTATGAATGTGGATGTCATAAGATTCAAATATTAAAACTATGTGGAAGGCATAACAACTTCTATTAGTGTTCAATCTACCGGAATCCATACATGGATGATTCTATTTTTTTATTGTCTTCTTAGCATTAAGGCCTAGATACAATGTGGGGATAGAAAGGCTTCTTTAACCTTTGTCGGTGAATTCAGTGCTCACCATAAAGGGTGTTTAAATTCTGTTTCTCCTATAGATCACCATGGCTTAAGAGCATTAGACTCTGCCTCTGAATTAGGCTGTGAGCAAATCATAAATGAAACTATTCATAGGTCTACAAAACTGCTTCAACCTCGTATACACTGACTCCCCTAGTGTTATAACAAGTAAGGTTGGTTCTCCAGTCGGGACATCTAATCCTACCTTGATTTCATTAATAGTGAAGACTGAGCAGCCTGTCTTTGATGTATCATACTCTTATAATATTTATATGAAATCTTAAACAGAATGGAATGGGATTTTGCAAAATCTTTTGAGCTTGAATTGGTCATAGTTGTACATCAGTGTTGATCCTGTTGTCCTTTGAATGATAATCTAGTCAACATAATTGATAGGCGTATCCCTTCTCTTGTCCTGAGGTACCGAATGAAGGACAAACTATGGTTCAGTGATGATTGTCGACGTGCTTATTTGGAGAAACAGGAGGCCAATCATCTTTGGAAGGGAATGAGATCAGATCTGACCTGGAATAACTATGCTCCTCTTAGAGCTTTTGCTCAGAGAGTTTATGCTTCAACTGAAAAGGAATGCAATTTAACCATAAAAGAAACACTTTCTAGTACAATCCAGGAACATAAGTGGTGACTACCCTTAAATCTGCATTCTTTGATGTAAACACAATAGTTCCCCCTTTACTTAAACAGAGGGCTTAGTCACTCATTGTCCAAAGGAAAAGGCAACCCATTTTGATAATGTGTTTGACAGCAAGCAGAGTAATGAGAAACTCAAACTTCTTCATTCCCGTTTTCCTGAGGCTAAACTAACTCGTTTAGCTTTTCGAACTTGTGGCATTGAAGATCTGTTGATGGACCTTGATGCTTATGGATGTGTAAAACTATATGGTATTTTTCCTTTGTTCTTCACAAAGACTGCAGATTTCTTAGCTCCAAAGTTATGTTTCATTTTGCTCAAGTTAGCAGGAAGAGGAGCTTTTAGCACTTGTTGGGGTATTAGTAATGTTACTCAACCATGTAAATGTGTTTGTGGCAAATCAAGTGCAACTGATTACCACCCAATTTCCATAACTTTCATATTATGTAAAGTGTTTGAACGCCTTTTCTCAAAGCATCTTGATAGGTTTGCTAAAGGTAATCATCTATTCCCTAGTTTGCAATTTTGTCTTCGTAAAAACCTTGGAGCATGAGATGCCCTTCTTACAATCTCCAATGCTGTACATAAATTCCTTGATTGTCATCTGTTCCCTAGTTTACAATTTTGTCTTCGTAAAAGCCTTGGAGCATGTGATGCCTTTCTTACAATCTTCAATGCTGTACATAAATTCCTTGATTGTTAGTGCTGCACTTGACTGTATTAATCATAAGGACCTTGTTTTCAAACTCAGTGTGGAGTGGATGGGTTGTTTCTGAGAATTATTATTGAATCTTTAAGTAATAGATCTCAAAGAGTTGTTATTGATGGTTACCATATTGAGTATAGGAATGTGATATCTGGTGAGCCACTTTCCATCTTATATACACATAACATGTGGTTTGGTCTAGAAAACAAACGTGTTGCATATGCAAATGATGCAACTCTCTTTGCATCAATTTCATTTCCTGAATGGATCTGTGGTTGCTGAATCCCTTAATAGAGATCTAGCCTAAAATCAGTACAAGGTGAAATTTATGGGGTGTGAAGTTGAATCCTAACAAAACTCAAAGTATGATTGTAAGTAGGTCGATGACAGGACCTCTTCATTATCAGGATCTCAGTATTAATATTTTTTTTTTTCTTTTTTTAACTTTGTATGACTTTTAAATTTTAGGTGTGATTCTCGAAAGCAAAATTACTTTTGAGAGTTACATTAGGTTTGTGCCTTCTTCAAGTGCACAAAAGATATGCTTATTGAGAAATTCTTTTAAGATTTTCGGTGATCAATCAACTTTGAAGAATTGTTTTAACTCTTTCATTCTGTCTTGCTTTGAGTATTGTTCTCATGTCTGGTTTATAACTGCTGATTCTCATCTTAATATGTTGGACAGGAACTTTCGGTCTATTAAATTTCTTATTCCTGATATAGATATTTATCTTAGGCACTGTAGTTCAATTAGTTTATTATGCATGTTGCATAAAATTTTTCATAATTCTGACCATCCCTTACAATTAGATCTTCCTGGATAGTTCCATCTTGTTCATAATACTAGGCATGCAGTTAATTCAAATTGCCAGGCCCCCTCCATAACGAGCCTCAATATCACACAGTATTCTAGCAGCTTTATTCCAGTTGTGACCAAGTTGTGGAATGATCGGGTAGTTGAATCAGTAGAATGCCAAAAGTTCCAAGTTGCTGTAATGTTTTTTTTTTTTTTTTTTTTTTTTTGAACAGGCTGGCATGTTTTTTTTATAGGTATATATGTTTTAATGTTGTTAATGTTTTTTTTAAATTATTTTATTCAAATTTTTCATTACTTCTCATATTGTTTATTTATTTCCTTGTTTCCTTTCCTCACTGGGCCATTTTTCCTCGTAGGAGACCTTGGGCTTATGGCATCTTGCTTTTCCATCTAGAGTAGTAGCTTGGCTAATAATAATAATAATAATTATTATAACAATAATAACATATCTCTCAATGGTCATACCAAGTTTTGAAGAAACCTACCTTACAGTCGAAGTGAGACCTCCTCCCTAGAACAACATTAAAAGTGATGTGTTGCATTCCCTTTGGGGGAAAATTCACAGACCATTCTTTCATGCCTTGGACAGAGCTTATACCTTAAGCCTATTTTTCTTCTTGCTTTAGCATCATCTAAAAGACTCACCCTTTCCACGAATCTATTGCTAAAACCCAATGTCCATCAACTACTCATCAATGATTGGTGTTTTTAGGGTCCAAGTCTTAGAAATACACATGATTATTCTACGCTAATATTGCCAATATTACCCAATTCTGAACTCTTATTAAAGAGAATTTTCTTCTTCCCTATATTAGCCAGATGTTCAAAATATCTTTTCCTCTTTGGCACGATGAAATTCTTGCCGAAACCTAGAAAAACAGACGTAAAATCAATCGAATGTCAGAGGTCAAACTGAAACGTGTACTCTCTCTGATGTTTGTGCTACCACTGAAGGGTATAATCATAACACTTCCTGTCTTGGGACTCATGGAGTCTATACGGATGCCATTGCTCACAATTTGTTTTACATTAAAATATAATAACTATAAAAATCTTAAAAATTCAGCCTATACCACCATATATTGGCATACCAGCCCGGCCCCTTAATACAAGGGCCATCTACTCACTAGTATTGCTGAACTTCAGGCGCACATGGTGTGGGATCTTTAAATCTTTCAGTATCTCTATGCACAAGTTTTGAGTATCCTTGGTTAAGTTTCAAACCTAATGTAATGGGGACCTTTACCCACCTGAGGATTAGTCACTTATGCAAAGGACGGTGGTTTGTATTTCTTATGGAGAAAAAATTAATAATGAAACCCTAATTAAACAAACACAATTCCTTTTCTTATACATAACTAACATCACTATCTCGCTAGGAGTGCCAGTTACAATAGAAATGGTTTGTTAGTCAGCAAGTGGGGGTGGGGTGTGGGCATGGCTGGTGCTTCCCCTTACTGGACTCATAAATACCGGCCATTTTTTGACACCTCGTTAAAACTTGTAACTGCTGTATTCAAGCATTCCTGTTATTAAACTTCTATGTACAAGACTCAAGACTGTATATCTAACAGAAAATATTAATCAACTAGAAATTTAAAATATTTCTTGTGGCATTTGTGGTTGCAAGATCTCAAAATCTTCATTAACTTATAATGCTTCCAAATAACTTTTAAAATCTTCAAAAGGATACTTTTATCTTGTAGCAACAGAATTTAGATCTTTTGCAATACTAATTCTCTTAGGGAGTTGAATATCTAGCACCATTGTGAAAAAATTCTTACCAAAATTTAGTTAAACAAACGGAATTTTGATGTCATATCTCCGAATGTACGCTAAATCAATTTGGATGTCAACTTTCTCAGATTAGGTAAGGTCTTCCCTGTTTTGTTATGCACTTTATGTCTCTTCATGTATACATTGCAAACCTTTTATCCCTTTTACCTGTAAACCTTTACAGCCTACCTGTGATGTTACATTTATCTCAAAATGTGACTTATAGGACGAAAAACAACAAAAATCCTGAAAAAAATCACTGAACTTCGTATGGCAATGGAGAATATGTCTATGAAAACTTTTGTCAAAATTCCTCTAACTCTCATGGTTACACAGTAATTAGTAAAAGTAATTCAATTATCCAAAAACATTGATCCGTACAAGAAAACACAATATTTCTTCTGTTATCGTAAATTATGATAATTATAACATTCTAATATAAAAAAAAGATTGCAAGTAATTGCATCCCAATAGATTCCATGAGTCACAAGATGAAGTATAACATCCTTCGGCCTTCAGGGCTAAGACAAACCTTGCTGATATAAGGAAGAACAAATTGGCTCTAATAAGAGTTCAGAAGTTGGTAATGAAGGTGATATTAGCAGAGTTAGTGATGGAGAGAGAGAGATAGCGGTGTAGATGGAGGAGCGGTCGCCTAGCCCGACAGGAGCCTAAAGAAGCAAGATATTGAGCAAAATAATTTCATTTATGATAAAATTATGATAAATAACATTGTTTTGGTTTATTGATATCCAAAAAAGAACATAAAATTCATAATAATCGTCTTTTAGTAATATTGTCTTTGTAAAAATACAAAGGAAACCTTTGAGAGCCCATATCTCAAAACTCTACTTATTGACCTTTGAATTCTATCTTTTCCCTTAGTTTTAAAGATAGAGCATTAAAGTTTGGTAAATAACTTAGAAAGACATCACAAAACAATGAAATGAAGAGTTTTTATCCAATTTCTTTTGCATATTTTTTTCTTAATTTTTTCCTAGATTTATAGGGTTTATTTTTAACCATAATGAAAAAAATTCAAATATAACATAAAAAATTACGTTTAGAAAAAAAAACACTTTATTTGATTGGAGGTCTACGACAAGTTTATAGAGGGTAGTAATCCCAGGTCTTAATATGAATTATCAAAAAATTAGATAGAATTTGGAAAACACTCATTTCCAGGATAAATCACCCTGGCGTTGCAAAACCAAAGGTCAGGGGGTAAAAATCCTATAAAGTTTGGAGATGTTCTAAGTCTCCTTAATAAGTGGTATGAATGTCAAAATCCTGTCCTTGAAAAAACGCATTAGCTGGCCGGCTTCCTTAACATAATATTATTTGTTAACTTCTTTGATTGTGGACAGGTTTTTTTAAAAACTTTAGATAAATCTGCACCTCCAGCAGTGTTGTTCCTTTAGAATATTCTTTTGTACTTCTTGGCCATTTCCTGATTTCACATTCTTCTCCGCATTGCCACTGTTGTATTGCTGTATGGTGACTGTTGTGCTAGACTGTAATGACATCACATTATTAGTGTGATATTTTGTAGCTCATCCTGCTGTATACTGTAGCCTTCTTGGTGCAAGTAAGAAGACCTTATTATAATCTAATACAGTTTATTTGTAGTAAGCTATGTTATAGGCTTATTGCTAATAGCTTGCTTGAAGACGCTCAACTGATGACTGACTACACATAAGTACATGAAAGTATAAGCGATCAAACATGAACAAAAGCAAATCAGCACAAATGTATGAGTAATTTTGAGTGCATAAATAAGCATGGATACAGATGGAGGAAAAGTCCATTTTATTCAATATACAACAAATTTGATTACTAATTCCTCTATAGAGTCAATACTCTCCTTCAAGAGTTGGTTGTAGCAATCGGCATAAGTTCCTAAATTACATCTTTTACACTTATACAGATATACAATTAAGGACCTGTTATGGTCAGCTATTATCGAAACATTAAGAAAGTTCTACTTAATTATATTATTCCCTCATTGATTAACTCGGCACAGAAAATTGCAAAATAATAGGAGAACAAAATAACAACCAGCAAACAATAACAAAGACTATATTTATGATAGAATGACAATATTTGCAACATTTTACAAGATTGACCAAATATTCCCAGTTCACCTATTTGAAATATTTACATAAATTTTTAATATGTTACAGGCGTTAGATTTGTTAGTCTATATAAAGTAAGACGCAGGTAACAACGAAACTCAGTGCCAAATTTTTAAGGAGTTTCCAGGATGTAGTTTCATATGTGGAAAAGATGATCATAAACAGAGCTTCTTATGATATTCGATCTTCCAAGAATTCTTGTAAATGAAATATGAATACCTGGGTACAGCAGGTGACATACAAAAAAAACCTGTCTCCATTAGAGCAGATGTTAACTTAAAGATGGTCCAAGTCTCTAACATAATGTGCCAGCAGTATTCTTTTAAATACGCCACAGACGTTTTCTGAAAAGTAATCCGTATCACACAAAATGCACTTCCAGCGACGCAAAATAAACTACTAAATTATACAAGAGGCTCTTGTTCTACAATACAATGGCATCCACCCATTACAAATTGTTATAAGGTTTTCATCTTATTGTTAACTTTTATTAGGTAAAAACCTATTTTTCTCACAGGTCCTACAACAGAATTAGATAAATTTAATGCGCATATAACATAACTGCATGAATTATGGTAAAGTGTCTTTGAATATGAACATGCTCTCAATATTCATGGGATTTTTTTAAAGAATTGTGAAATTAACATAATGATACATTTAATATTTTTTCTTAAGCCTTTATAAATGATAGGGGTAAATACATTTGCTTCCTTGAAACATAAGTACAGTGGCCATTGGTCTGAAGAAAAAGTTAGTAGGTTGGCTAAGGCACCAGCTACTCATTGAGATACTTCGTCTTGAGAGTTATTGGGTCCTTTGACTGTCAAGAGAGTAATACACTGGATCCCTTTATCTGGTTACGGATCATTTCATCATTGCCAACACATACACAGAATAGTCTGGCCTAATTTATACATTCTCCTCTTTCCTCAAAAACTTGACAACACTTAAATTACCAAAAAGTTCTTCTTATCTCAAGAGGTTAACTACTACACTGTGATTGTTCAGGGGCTACTTTCTTCTAGGCAAGGGTAGAAGAGACTTTTAAGCTATGGTAAGCAGCTCTTCTAGGAGGGCACTCCAGAATCAAACCATTGTTCTCTAGCTTCTGGTAGTACCATAGCCTCTGTACCATAGCCTTCCACTGTCTTGGGTTAGAGACCTCTTGCTCGAGGATACATTCGGGCACAACATTTTATCTGATTTCTCTCCCTCTTGTTATTTTGAAGTTTTCATAGGTTATATTTGAATGACTTTTTTCGTGATATTATTCTTTTTATCTTCTCTTCCAGTTTTTCCTTACTTCCTTTCCTCACTGGACTAATTTCCCTGTTGGAACCCTTGGACTTATAGCAGCCTGCCTGCTTTTCCAACTAGGGTTGTAGCCTAGCAAATAATAATAATAATAATAATAATAATAATAATAATAATAATAATAATAATAATAATAATAAACTCTGCGTTGTAAGCTTTCAAACAAGAAAGAAAAATAGCAGTTACTGATAAAATATGGTTTAAGAAAGTTAATTTTTATGCGTTACCTGAGGCACTCTCAAAAAAGATCTAAATGT
>NC_090755.1:39449197-39454197 GCF_036898095.1 Palaemon carinicauda | reverse complement strand
CTATTGAGGTGCATTTATTGGTAATGATCACCAGCTCCTCATTGCCACACTGTAATTAGAACTAAAATCACTCAACAGAAAGATAGATAGAGTACCTATATCTGATACAACTAATGTTTTAGAAGAAGATTACAGAGAAACATTTGCTATTGAATGTAGGAATCGATTTGCAGTCTTAGAGACTATAAGAAACGAAGAACAGCCAATTAATGAAGAATGGTGTGAAATTAAGATCATATACCAGTCAGTTGATAGTGGATTCTTAGGACACGTAGCTACAAGGATAAAGCTATGGATATCAAATGACATTTGGGATACTATAAAAAGTACACAAAGACGGCAATTTAAAATTGAAAGTTTTCAAGGAAGTGATGAAAATTACAAGGTAGACCATGCTAAATATTTCAGTAATGATAGTGAAGTCACAAGAAAAGCTTGGAGAGAATATTTGGACAGGTAAAGCAGAAGAGGCTGATAAAGCTATAAATTCAGGAAGTGGCGAGGGTGTAAGAATTGCTCAAAGAATTATTAATAAAATCTCAAGGCGGCAAAGAAGAAGCATAAACCCATCAAAAAGAGAGATGGATTTGTTATAACAACAGAAGATGAAGAAAGACAATGTTGGATGGGACACTAGTCAAGTTATGAATATGTATATATGAAGGGAATAATTTTATTGATATTCCTGAAGCTGATGAAGACCTTGATGTGACCATGTAGTTAGGTCATTTTCATAAGTTCTGTGACCGCTGAGAGCGGGGGTACTTTTCTCCTTTGATTTGACATTTTGAAGGAGTAAAACAGAAATTTAGCCCCCATGCCACTGTCAAAAGTGTGGGCATAACTTTTGAGAGCCCTGAATTAAAAAATGGCTGCCATCGCCAGACCAAAAAATTAACCTTTTCCTGGTTAGGCTTAGAGTGCTGTACAAAATATGTTTTATAGTTTTTTTTTTTTTTGGCATGGGAAATTCATTTCTGGTGTTATTTTATTGATTTGACCTCTTTTTCATATTCAAATTCACTATGACCGCTGATTTTGAGCACCAAACGTTCAATTTTGCTAGGTCATTACAGACCTTTTATAGCAGGTTGTAATGAAAGTTTTTTTTGTGATGAATTATTTCATTAATGATAGAAGTAAAAGTAAAGACACAAAAATCACTTTACAAAAAAACCAAGGTTAATGGTTGAATTACGTTGAAACACAAGGAAATGTCAAAAAATAAATTGATATTGATTAGCCAATGCACACGACTGAATCAAATGTTCTACGTCAATCATGGGACTTTTACACTTCTGAATCTGTTGAATCCCCAGTCTCACTCATCTCACTGTCAGATTCACTTTCCTCTGAGGAGTCAAGAAGCATGAGCTGGTCGGCATTTCCTATTCACAAGCTCCCAGCCATGACCAATAGGGGATGGATGGTCAAACAAGTTGTAGTGTAGTTGGCAATAGTGATATAGTTTGTCCTTTCAACATGAGGATTCAAGGAGTCTTCATCAGGTAGGAGGCAGATCGTACTCTTCTTATTCATTTTTTGCCACTTGGAAGCTCTTGCTTGCCCGCAAGTAGCACCTACACTTTCACCATAGATACAAGACAGTACAAAGGTTATCATATCAACTCTGATACTATCCTCCACGTCAAAGCTTTCACCAATTCGTCCCAGGAGCTTTCTCACCTCGGAATCAGAGATCACCGTCTCCATCACCTTCTTCTTTCTATGGCTATAGAACCCTGATGTATGATCACTGCCAGTGATTACCTGGAGACGGATTATGATCTGTGAGACTTCTTCTGGTAGCATGTCATGGCAGTTGATAAAGACATGTTTGCATTTGATAAGTAGATCACCAGGGAGTTGCAGTGAGAGATATGCTGCTTGAACATAAACATCTGTATCTTCACTGTCAAGTACAACTGCCCCCTTAAAGCTCCCCGTCCTGAACTTGGCATAGGCAGAGAACATCATTGTGCCAGTCTCTGGATATCTGAAAATATAGTCTGTGTTTGCCACACCAGTGCTGACATTGGTTGTTCTTTCTCCCTCACAGTAGATTATTCCACAACACATCATAGAAACTTGTGCTTTCAGCTGTTCCCTGAGGAGCTTTTGCAGTCTGATCTTGTTCTCTGATCTCACCACCAGTTGGTTAAATTAAGCAGCTCCTGGGAATGTGTCTGTGGGCTTTGGAAAAACATAAGGAATATGTGCATGTTTTGCTGCCCTTCGATCGTGCTCATCATCCTTGATGCTGAAAGGAAGGCCATTCTTGTCGTTGATAAGAATAATGTAAGGTCTTGCATTAGCATTGTGTGAGAAAATGATCTTGCAGATCTTTTCTATATAGTCCTTCCAGCAGTACTTTGAGCCATCTCGTGTCTTTGCGTCACGGTCCATGGGTGTGGGAGTTGCTAGCCACCAGATCATACCCATGTCGACAATGCTGATGTAATTTTCTGGTTCTTGAACAACTGGGTCCAGGTTAAACTGATCCAAGAGCTTGCTCCTCATTGTTTTGCGCATTAACCCATTTGCATTGTACAGAGACAAGCACTCCTCAGTCACTCTCCCCTCAAGGGCTGACTCATGTGGGAGCATGCCTGATCCTTCTGCAAGGTCCTCCAGGGTCGCCAGATCCGACCTCTCCATCTGAGCCACTTTCATAGGCGTACGTGCACAAATCTGTTCACTAGCAAAGCTTTGCCTTTTAATCTTGTGGATAGTTGCAGTGAGAGGCTGTGTTTTTGTGAATACTCGCTCGTTCAGGAGAGTTTCAACGTGATCTTGGCCATCTTGAAAAGCAGTGTTGATGTCTTGTACTAGCTGTCGAGAAGCAAACAGACCAGACTGCAGTGACCTCAGTGAAGGTGATGAATTATTAAATGGTTCAGAGCTAAATTCTTTCATGCAGTGCTGTAGATCCTGAACTACTTGCTCATCCTTCTTCATCATCGCTGGTTGACACTCAACATGTTTCCTGATTCGACGCTCACATTTCTTGGCAAGCCCAGTAAAATTCACTTCATATGGTTTCCTGTCGTAGCATTCTGGCTGCACAAACATGACATTAGTTCTGGGAGCACCTGCTGTACTGCCTGTCATAGTATCCAACTTGAAGTCGTCGTTGTCAACAATGGCAACGGCTGGCTTGCTATCTGCAATCTCTGGTGGGAAGGTGCCTGACACCTCAACATCCTTAAGTGCCCAGTGGTCATAGAGGAGAAGTGCATCTGAGTAGCTGATGCAGACACCACTCTTGTGAAGTGTGTTCACCAGGTCTTCACTCTTTGTCATACCATGAACAGTGAGGCCAAGGTTAACTGCAGTTGAGGTGCGCTGTCCAGTGACATGGTAGGTGATTATGGAGGCCAGGCTGGGTGTGGCAGGACTGAGGTCAACAGTTTTTCTTGTAGGTTGTTTTAACAAAGTCAACAACTACAGTAGTTGCTCACATACCTCTTCAGCTTCTTCGAGATGGTCAATGCGATGTGGCCATGGGACAGTAGATGTGTCTTTGATCTTCTTTGACAGGCGTGGTGCTAGGTTTTGAATGAGTTGCTCATCAGTGATGCCAAGGGACAACATAGCAGCCTCAATATAATCACTCCCTCCCGCAGTGTCATACACCCATGGACTCTGGTTCTTTGCATTTCCTTCTTGGAAACCAATTTTGTTCTGATAGTCATTTAGGAGCAGACGTTTGATGCTGGATGACTTAACTTCACCCACTGGATAACAATAGTCACCGACAATACGTTTGTATTATGCTAAAAGATGACGGTATCTATATGTCTAAAAAATGTTCGCCTCTGACATAGACAAACTCTGAAGATGCATTCCTTCGCATTGTTCAAACTTCAGGTGGCTTACATACTTTCTCCAGCAATTATGGTGATACATAATGTCTGTTGCAAAAGGGTCTGACAGCGCTGATGTGGACTCGACAAATCATGAGTGACTATCCTGCAACTCTTCATCTTCTATTAAAACTGTGTGGCGTTTGAAGGAGAGCCATGCCGAGTGTGTGTTGATTCTGAACATCTTACCCTTTGCTCTATTTGGATGCTTCGTGCCCTCACCCTTCACACACCATACACATTCTGTTTTCTCAATGAGTGATCCACCCACAGAAGAATGCAGGCGTTTAGCAGGCAATTGTCACTCTGTCTCATCATCACACAGAGCTGGCATTTCAGAGCTTGATGTTTGACTTGTACTTGGAACAACGTCAACTTTCGTTCTTTTTGCGTCGTTGAAGCTTTTCAACCATGTCTGAAGATGAGATTGACGTGTAGCATCATTGGTGCATGTAATAATTTACAAGCCCATCTTGCCATGAAGTGGTGCTGTAAATATCACCATAACTATCAAGTCCTGACCATCTGTTAGACTTTGACTCTAGAGACTCCCACTTTCCTTGGCTGATGGTGTCTGAGAACTTATAAGTGTTTCCACATTTCAGTACACATTCATATGACATCTTGCTGACAATATCTATTTGAAATGCTTTGAGTATTACACTAATTCACTCTTGATCGGCTTTTAATAGTAGGGAAGTAAGGAATCGGAACCACACACATTGACCTGAAACAAAAGAAAGCTCTCTTAGTGGGATGAATTTGAATATGAAAAACACGTCAAATCAATAAAATAACATAAGAAATAAATTCACCATGCCATAAAACCCTCTAAAACATATTTTGTTCAGCACTCTAAGACAAACCATGAAAAAGTTAATTTTTTGAACTGGTTATGGCGGCCATTTTAAATTTAGTGCTCTCAAAAGTTATACCCACACTTTTGACAGTGGCATGGGGGCTAAATTTCTTTTTTATCCCTCCAAAAAGTCAAATCTAATGAGAAAAGTACCCCCGCTTTCAGTGGTCACGGAACTTATGAAAATGACCCAAATAATGAATGAATTTAGTGTTCGATGTTGAAGCTATCCTCAAAGCACAAAAGATATTAAAAGCCCCTGGATACGATGGAAA
>NC_090755.1:39418095-39423095 GCF_036898095.1 Palaemon carinicauda | reverse complement strand
CCCCCCACGGATGTTAAGTAACATGTTACAAAATCTGTAGTTTTATGGTTAACTAATGTATTTTGAGATTTTGTAGAGTAATGAAGCTATCATCCCGTTTTCTTTGCATAATGTTAAATTTGGATCAAAGACACTGGGTTAATGGAAGAAAGTAACTACTATGAGATTCTGTAACACGGTTTTTTCGCAATAATTTTTTATCTATGAATTTCATAAATATAACGCTTCTTCAGAATGTACGTTATATCTACACATAAATTTTGACTATATTCTGCATTACGTAGGTTGAACAAATTTGGTACTTATAATTAAAAGTGACGTTTTTTGAAGACGGGCCAACTTATTCAGAGAAAAGGTTTCGAACGCACTAGTTACGTAACTTATGACGGCATTTCTTCCCTCTTTCTCGATCGATGATTGGCTATACGTAACAAAGGCTATACCTCTGCCAACAATGACACAAAAGTTGAAATAAAAGCAAAGCAGCACACCTTTATGAACTCAGAAACCTCTCCACTGATAATTGTCATAATGAACAAACCAACAAAATATGTTAATGAATACAAAAGCACTTCGATTATTAGTCTAACTCCCAAAATAAGTTTCCTAAGAAATTGTAGTCTACTTCATAGGTCACAATCATATTGACAAGGTGTAGTGAATAGTTGGTAATTTTCAAAAATGTAGTAGACAAAATTGATTTGATAACTGCTATATCCAATGTCAAGCAATTTTTGTTTATTGTCTATCTACCTACCTATTTACTGTGAAGAAAAAAAAAATAGCTGGTACCGTATTTTGGCTTTAAACCTTCACCATTAATTATCGTTAGAATGATGACTTCATAAGGCTCCGCCCACTTTGGCCTCGATATAATTCAGGATATCACTGAAGGCTTCATGGCCATTGTTGGATCAGAAAATTTAAATTCTGGCTATTAAAACTCATTTCTCGAGTAGTTGTAAGAAATGCTAAATGATCCTCAAGGATCCCAGCAGTTGGCCTAAACGTTTAATTCATGTATACTACTGTTGCGGCACTACTGCTACAGTTGTATTACTATACTAGCACAGATACCCCACCCACATTTATGTATCGTTCCGCCATTCATGAAGTCTTTGTCATGTTTTTTCACTGTGCAATAAGCCATGGCCTCCTCAGAAATTAAGTCTAAAATTAAATGATAGGTTATTTCATTAAGCTGTCAAATTATGGCAAATGGGTATGTTATTGCCGATGTTGAAGCTAAAGATAAAGTATGGTATCATTCCTTCATTGCATTATCATCTTTACTACTATTTGTTTGGCTACATGTAGTAATTATTTTAGAGGATAAATGAATTATGTTCACTTTACTTCTATAAATTCCCATTAGATGTACAAATAAAACTCTTAAAACTATTCATGATTTATTTACAAAATGCAGTCATGCCCAAAACATAGCTAACACGGTCGTACGGCCTAAGAAGAAGAAAAAAAATTATATCGGATGATCCGTTGGTCTGATGGAGAGTTTAGCAAAAAATTCTTATTCTAACAAAAATAGTTATATAAAGACTGTTTACATACAATCTCTCTCTTTCTCTCACTCTTGGTGGCATAGGGAATAGTTAATGGAAATGTTCAAAAGCCTGAATGACATTCCAAGTATTATAATCATGTTACGCTAAATACAAATCAGACCATAAACATTGGATTTAAACTAGAAACTGAAAAATTACCTATTCAAGCTATAGTAAATATGGCCACGGGCTTTCTCTTGAATGTATAAAGTTGCAAGTCGTAAGACAAATGCAGTTTTGCAACCACGGGGGCAATCCCAAATCATGCTAGCCATTCTTGACTGTTGTGGGTTTCAGAGCCGATGGAACAAGGTGAATGGGTGTTTGGTGGATGGGCGGGGCAAAATTTTGTCAAAAGGTGTTTACATTGCTTACGTAATGAATGTTTTCGACTCTTGGGTCGTTATCACTGGCCATGGCGTCGGCTAGATCATTTTTACTCTATAAAAATTAAAACTATCGGGTTTAGGTTATTGATAATGTTGACAAAATTTGTGTGTGGTTGTAAAATATACATATGTAAACTTTCAGCTACATCCGATGCATTGATAAGGATCAAAGTCCAAAAAACCGTGTTACAGAGGCCCTGAATCTCATAGTAGTCGAGTAAAATGTTTTTATTGCTAAAGCTTCAAGTAAAGATTAGAATCTCTGTTAAGTTAATTTGTTGCTGTGTGGTCAAAAGAGAAATTGTTTTTTGTGCTGCATGAACTATAAGTTTTCGTTGCATAGTTTCTTCGACTTATAGTATTTTGAGTTTGTTTTTTGTGACCTTTGTGGTCAAAGATGTTAAATGTGATTTTTGGATTTTTGAAAAAGAAGGCAAGTCACATGTTGGTATAACTTTGTGTTAACAATAACAAGTTGTTTGATTCCAGAGAGGAAATGTAGAACGTTTGTAAGTTCAGAGTTAAGAAATAAGTTATGAAATTTTTTGTAATACCTCTTTTGAGTGTGTACTTGATAGAATTATGGAGAAGAAAATGTAAATTAGGTACATTGGTATTTGGAAAATTAGTGTCACAATATTTGCTCTTACGTCGTGTTCCGTGTTGTCGGTTAATAGCGTACTATAGTCCATTTCTTTTAGCGAGTCATATTTGCACCGACTCGCAAGGCCTTTAGCTCGGAAATGTTTCCTGGTCGCGGATTGGTTAGAATTATCTTGTCCAAACAATCAGCGATCAGGAAACTTTTCCAAGCTAAAAGGGCACCGCTGCGAGTCGGTGCAAATATGACTCGCTAAAAGAAATGGACTATAGTTCATTGTGAAATGTTTTGAAAGATAGAGTAAGCTGTTGTTTGCCAGTTATCGCCTGAGGTTATCTTGATTGATGAAGACGAGTCGTTAACGTAATCACCGAAGCGAGTTCAGTTGTTAACAGTTGTTAAGTAATTAGTAATGTCACGTAGGAGATTTGAAAGTTTTGCCTTTGGTTTCTTTTAGTTACAGTGTGTCATAAGTGATTTGTTTCTCAAGTGTTCGGTCTGATTGATGACACCGAGCATTGTTAGCAAATTGTTTTGGACAAGTAATGTCAAATTGTTTAACAGGGAGTGTGAATGCGTTTTTGTTTAAAGGGTACCCGATTAAAGTCAGCTGACACGAATGAAGATGAGTGAAATAAATGCGATGTTTTGTGGATTCCCTGAGTAAGCATTATGATGTCACCGCCACTCTTATAGAGCACACCTTGAATGAATTTTTGCTGTGTGTGTTGAGAGGAAACCTAAGATTTTGGTAAGTAACATAATTTCTTTTGCTTAAAGGTCAGAATTAATTCTTTGTTTACAAAACTAACTCTTTAGAGGGTTATGTGTTTTGGAAAAATCGTGACAAGTAGATACAAATTGATTGATTTTGAGTAATGTTTGACAACATGATATAAAGATGAGAATTTTAGTTTTTTATGTGTTTGTCAGATATAGTTAACTCGCGAGAACGAAATAAGTAATATGAAAATTTCGAGAAATGGCCAACAAGATGCCGTAAGTTTTCATTTGTTCGTGGCAAAGAGTAATGTAAATAAGCGGAACGACTGTAACAGCAGATATTGGAGACACGATAGTTATAACAGTAGGTCTAGAGTTGCAAGACTTGATAGGCTAACCTGTGGTTTGAAGAATAACTTACTCAAGCAATACACTCTGAGTCATGTAAAGAATTCTTAAGTTGATTACTTATTTTTGAAGTCAAGGTATGACAGAACGTAGGTTTGATGTTAATTAAGTGAGTTGGTGAATCCATGAGATAAAGCCCAGTATTTTGATGGCTTTGTGTACGTTTAGAGACCTGATAAGAGGCTAGCTAATTGCCCTTCAGATTTATGTAAGTTTCGGTGACTTGTCTCAAAGGCGAAGGAGATTGTTTTGTTTTCTTTTTTGTTTGTACTATAATGCCTGTTTTGTGCATAGGATAAGGACGGAATTTTAAGGTTTTGAGCTCAATTTGCTTTAAACACAGGATATAATGAGAGTGTTGGAGACACATCGTATTACTTAGTTTTTGGTCAAGATCCAAATTTGCCGTATGAAGTTTTCACGAAGAAAGAGAAACTGCCTGTGTATAATGTAGAAGATTTTCGTAACTATGTTGCCAACGTAAATAAGAGGGCTTTTGAAGTTACAAATAAGTATTTAAAGATAGCCCAAGCTAGAAACATTGGTAGTTACAACAGGAGATTTAAGACAAAGTCACACGAAATTCAGATAGAGGATCGTGTGTATATAAAACGGCTTCAGGGTAGAGAGCCTAAGTTCGAATCAGCTTTTATTGATCCGTTCAGGGTAATTCATATTAACCGTGATAAAATAACTAAAGAGTATAACGAGAGGTAATGTATACGAGGTTTATACTGCCAAAGTGAGTTGACGAGTTCAGATGATCGGAATTTGTCAGCAATTTACCCTGTGCTAGATGCCAATCATGGATCAGCTGATTTTAGCACACTCCTTGAGAGAGAGAGAGAGAGAGAGAGAGAGAGAGAGAGAGAGTGAGTGAACTGAATGACAGAACGCCACCCGAGCGCGTTTTCTGTTGAGAGAGAGAGAGAGAGAGAGAGAGAGAGAGAGAGAGAGAGAGAGAGAGTGCGCACGCGCAGGAGCGGCGTAAAAATGGTCGTAGGATGGAAAGGAAAAGATGTATGGAGATAGCTGTGTGAGAACACATGAGAGAGAACTGTTTTCTTTTTGGCTAATGATTGTCCCTTAGAGGTAGGGAAGTAAGAAAGTTTTTTTTTTCGAGTTTTTTCTTTGAAAATTGTTTGAAGAGATTGTTTTCTTTTGTTGGCCTCAGTGATAGGTTATGAAGAGTTTTTGTTCTGTGTAAGGTTTAACGTAACTTTAGAACAGTTTGGACTTTGGAGAAATTTTATGGCGTTTAGTTTTAACGGAAAATTTACGTTTTTCGCCTTTTGTTTTTTGTTGTTGTAGGGAATT
>NC_090755.1:39408095-39410595 GCF_036898095.1 Palaemon carinicauda | reverse complement strand
TATAGATACCGCTGCTCTCCTATTGATGTAGGATTCCAGCCTGTTTGGTATGTTACAAAATTCAGGATATGAGCCATGATTTTCTCATCAAACCAACTTGGATATAATCCAAGTCCAATACATATTGAATCTGCCATAGTCGCGATAGAAAAGAAAATGAAAAAAAAAAGTTATAAATAATAAAAGTAAATAATTGAATTGTTAAATAATCAAATAAGTAGGTTGATAAATAAGTGATTTGATAGTTAAAGAAATAGATAAATAAATAAAGATAATAGACAGCCATTGCAATGAGACTATCTTCAGGCAAGTCACTGATAAGGGAGACGAGGGTGAAAATGAATTAAAAGAAAACTGAAAACAAATCATGAACATGAACAAAATTGTTGGGGGTGAGGGGTGGTTGGGCTACACATCATTATAAAACTATTCTCTCTCCCCATCATTTATGATATCACTAGCCAAAAGTGGGGACTATATTGGTGAGCATTTAAAATCACATGATTATGAAGTTGATCATTCTATGAGGTACTGGGGGTCTAGGAGAAAATTTCGTGTGAGCTAACCATTGTCGTATTCGAAGAAGCTACTGAACAACTCTCGCTCGATCATAGACTGGTTGTTACGACCAGTGGTGAGCAATCAACGTCCACGTCACAGAAATGACAAGGGGGCAACGAATGGACCCTATATGACACGTGACCAGTAATATTGTAATATTGTAAATGTTTCACAAAATTCACATAAATATAACAACTGACACAATGTCTTTTGATATGATTGTGTATTCGTATTTCTGAATTTCTGTGAATTCAAATTACATAGAATAATCACGGCAGTTATCCGCCCAAACTTATTCATAGGTGACAGATGGCGATTGCTGAGGACGGATTACAGTTTTTATTGCCTGATATTTTAGAGTAAGAGTACTATAACTTACCTTACAGGCAGTAATTTAGTATATGCCATATATTTCTCTGCCTCTCTTTCTCTCCCTAACATGAAAAGAGTAATTCATATGCTCTCTCTCTCTCTCTCTCTCTCTCTCTCTCTCTCTCTCTCTCTCTCTCTCTCTCTCTCTCTCTCTCTCTCTCTCTCTCTCTCTATATATATATATATAATATATATATATATATATATATATATATATATATATATATATATATATATATATATATATATATATGTTGCATGAAGCTTCCCTTTTCTGCAGCTCAAAACATCAAATAAAATTTTGATTACAACATAATGATAGACTGCAGGGACTAGTTATTCAAGATTCATGTGGTTTATCATGTTATCGAACTCTTGAAAATATGAGATTGAGCCAAGAGACTTCACTAGGCTATAAAGACCAAATACAGAATTATAAAATTTTTCTTGTTAATTAGTATATAAATGAGAATGAATCGTGGAAAAAAAATTACAAAACAGGTTCTACTCGACCAAATAAAAATGTTCAGGATATATCTATCTATCTATCTATCTATCTATCTATCTATCTATCTATCTATATATATATATATATATATATATATATATATATATATATATTATATATATATATATATATATATATATATTTGTGTAATGCTACTAAAACTCAATTCTATTTTTTGTCTTTTATCAAAGATGTCATAAATCGTAACAATTATGGAATGACCAATTTAGTTTAGGAAAACTTGTTTAAATTGAAAGTATAATGCTTAATGAAAATTAATTAAACTGCGTAACAATAGACTAGAAAATAAGAAAAAAAAACATTGCATAATTTCTGGGTTTTGTGGCTTAGACTGACATAGGCTGTTGATAAGACCGTGACCTTTTGATTAAAGATATCAGCGTAGAAAGGCCGAAGCTTGATAAACCTTATATTTAATTACACTTACTTATTTATATATTTAATTTTCTAATAAAAATATATATTTACTTATTATTTAATAACTTACTTATTACCAACCGCGAAAGCGGGAAGGTAATATTTACAGTAGTATCTATCTATCTATCTATCTGTCTATATATATCTATCTATATATATATATATATATATATATATATATATATATATATATATATATATATATATATATATATATATATATATATATATATACTAGTTATCGTTACTATTATTACTTTCATGAAGAAAATAAGCAGCAATGATGATCCATTATGAGAATAAAATTGACAGAGGGATTCTCAGTAAAACCATATATATATATATATATATATATATATATATATATATATATATATATATATATATATATATATATATATATATATATATATATATATTTAAAATGTGTGAGTGTATAATTGTCATTGAAAGCGATGGCCATGGTTACGTCAATTCGTTTCCTACAGGAATTCTCATATTTCCTAAGCTTCTTCAAGTTTTCAGACGTAAGTCTTTGGTTTAGTGAACTATTCCATTTCTTTATATTTTATTCACTACTATACTGTTTCGACATAACTACGTCTTTATCAAGTTATTACT
>NC_090755.1:39388095-39400595 GCF_036898095.1 Palaemon carinicauda | reverse complement strand
ACACAAGATTATATAATTAAAATGATTATATACTTAAACCAAAGGAAAAACACCCAAAAAACCACAACAACTGACTCTGAAAACCAATACATATGGGTAAATGTGAGTAAATATGAGCAACCAAACTACTGAAAAAGGTTATATAGATATATATATATATATATATATATATATATATATATATATATATATATATATATATATATATATATATATATATATATTGGAAAAATCATGGCAAACAATTCTAAAACAAGGCATATTTCGACAGCTTTAGGCAAGCAAAAAATTAAGAACAAAATATCCAAGGTTACATGACCGCAACTGAGATCCGAGGATTCCCTTGAGCAAAACCAAATCATATAAAGAAAAATACTCAACTTAGGATTTTAATCCTCAGGCTCGCCTAAGCAATCGATTTACTACTTCTAATCACAGGGGAGGCGTTACATGGTTCAGTCTCATTCTCCGCCCTGGATTCTGTAAGTAGAGACATGGTATAATAACAGTTGACAAAAGATCATATTACCTACAAGAAAAACAATCCATTCCGTATGGAAAAGAAATACCTATTAAGTCCACAAAAGAGATACATGTTATTATCAGAAAGACCAAAATCGAACGTACAAGTTGGTCAACACATATACATACAAAAAAAAAAAAAATATGAAATCACCCAAATAGATTACCAAATACAATCTTAGTGCATGGTTCGATGAACCTAGCAAAGCGCTTACAAACTCAAAAAAGGTACTAGTACAAACGCAGAACACACAGTAATGTGTACAAACGCAGACCTCACAGTAATGCGAACAGACACAGAACACATCTGTGTGCGCACTCAACTTACAGGTGATACCAGCTGAGTTGGTGCGTCTTCAACCCGTGCTCGTGACAGTATGTCCACCCGGACAGCAAGAAACACGCACATACTAAGCAAAAACTTACACTCCAAGTCTTGTGGGTTAAGGGGCGGTCGCCTCTCTCTTCTGCTGTCGTCATCAGAGCTATGAACTCTACATGCCCAATCATTCAAATTCCAATCTGGGCAAACTGCTGACACCTTGCTCGCATCACAACAGAAAACAAGCTCTCTAGCAGAAATTTTCACGACACACAACGTACACAAATCGCTTACACAACAGCCACATTCTCATCTTGCGTTGTCTCATCTCTTTTGCTCGAACTCAAACTAATCCGAACAAACAACAATCATTCTAGGACGCTTATTCATCCAAGCTAATCCACATCACACAAACAAAGGCTCTTGTGTTACCAACACACTAACATTCTCTACATCGCACTTTGCAACCCTAAGCCACGTAGGCCTGGGTCTTCCAATCCTCCTAGTGCCTCGTGGAGCCCAATCAACGCTTGGCGAATCAATCTTTCTAGGGGAGTGCAACCACTCACCACAGAGAACTAATCTGAAACCCAAAATTTCCTAACGTAACTACGAATAGGGAAAATAATTCCAATTGGATCTACGTTAATTCCCTACAACAACAAAAAACAAAAGGCGAAAAACGTAAATTTTCCGTTAAAACTAAACGCCATAAAATTTCTCCAAAGTCCAAACTGTTCTAAAGTTACGTTAAACCTTACACAGAACAAAAACTCTTCATAACCTATCACTGAGGCCAACAAAAGAAAACAATCTCTTCAAACAATTTTCAAAGAAAAAACTCGAAAAAAAAAAATTTCTTACTTCCCTACCTCTAAGGGACAATCATTAGCCAAAAAAAAACAGTTCTCTCTCATCTGTTCTCACACAGCTATCTCCATACATCTTTTCCTTTCCATCCTACGACCATTTTTACGCCGCTCCTGCGCGTGCGCACTCTCCCCCCTCTCTCTCTCTCTCTCTCTCTCTCTCTCTCTCTCAACAGAAAACGAGCTCGGGTGGCGTTCTGTCATTCAGCTCTCTCTCTCTCTCTCTCTCTCTCTCTCTCTCTCTCTCTCTCTCAAGGAGTGTGCTAAAATCAGCTGATCCATGATTGGCATCTAGCACAGGGTAAATTGCTGACAAATTCCGATCATCTGAACTCGTCAACTCACTTTGGCAGTATAAACCTCGTATACATTACCTCTCGTTATACTCTTTAGTTATTTTATCACGGTTAATATGAATTACCCTGAACGGATCAATAAAAGCTGATTCGAACTTAGGCTCTCTACCCTGAAGCCGTTTTATATACACACGATCCTCTATCTGAATTTCGTGTGACTTTGTCTTAAATCTCCTGTTGTAACTACCAATGTTTCTAGCTTGGGCTATCTTTAAATACTTATTTGTAACTTCAAAAGCCCTCTTATTTACGTTGGCAACATAGTTACGAAAATCTTCTACATTATACACAGGCAGTTTCTCTTTCTTCGTGAAAACTTCATACGGCAAATTTGGATCTTGACCAAAAACTAAGTAATACGATGTGTCTCCAACACTCTCATTATATCCTGTGTTTAAAGCAAATTGAGCTCAAAACCTTAAAATTCCGTCCTTATCCTATGCACAAAACAGGCATTATAGTACAAACAAAAAAGAAAACAAAACAATCTCCTTCGCCTTTGAGACAAGTCACCGAAACTTACATAAATCTGAAGGGCAATTAGCTAGCCTCTTATCAGGTCTCTAAACGTACACAAAGCCATCAAAATACTGGGCTTTATCTCATGGATTCACCAACTCACTTAATTAACATCAAACCTACGTTCTGTCATACCTTGACTTCAAAAATAAGTAATCAACTTAAGAATTCTTTACATGACTCAGAGTGTATTGCTTGAGTAAGTTATTCTTCAAACCACAGGTTAGCCTATCAAGTCTTGCAACTCTAGACCTACTGTTATAACTATCGTGTCTCCAATATCTGCTGTTACAGTCGTTCCGCTTATTTACATTACTCTTTGCCACGAACAAATGAAAACTTACGGCATCTTGTTGGCCATTTCTCGAAATTTTCATATTACTTATTTCGTTCTCGCGAGTTAACTATATCTGACAAACACATAAAAAACTAAAATTCTCATCTTTATATCATGTTGTCAAACATTACTCAAAATCAATCAATTTGTATCTACTTGTCACGATTTTTCCAAAACACATAACCCTCTAAAGAGTTAGTTTTGTAAACAAAGAATTAATTCTGACCTTTAAGCAAAAGAAATTATGTTACTTACCAAAATCTTAGGTTTCCTCTCAACACAAACAGGAAAAATTCATTCAAGGTGTGCTCTATAAGAGTGGCGGTGACATCATAATGCTTACTCAGGGAATCCACACAACATCGCATTCATTTCACTCATCTTCATTCGTGTCAGCTGACTTTAATCGGGTACCCTTTAAACAAAAACGCATTCACACTCCCTGTTAAACTATTTGACATTACTTGTCCAAAACAATTTGCTAACAATGCTCGGTGTCATCAATCAGACCGAACACTTGAGAAACAAATCACTTATGACACACTGTAACTAAAAGAAACCAAAGGCAAAATTTTCAAATCTCCTACGTGACATTACTAATTACTTAACAACTGTTAACAACTGAACTCGCTTCGGTGATTACGTTAACGACTCGTCTTCATCAATCAAGATAACCTCAGGCGATAACTGGCAAACAACAGCTTACTCTTTCTTTCAAAACATTTCACAATGAACTAAGTACGCTATTAACCGACAACACGGAACACGACGTAAGAGCAAATATTGTGACACTAATTTCTAGAGAGAGAGAGGCTTCAGCCTTTCAGACCCACTGGTTTTGCTATGACACACCCCTGGCTCCTCCCCCCGACAGCTGTAAGCGGGCACAAACCACGCCCATCGGGGCGGAGCTACCAGAGACATGTGAGTTGACAGGAACCAACCCGCCATATTTGAAGTTGACAGGACACAGGTAACACCTGTTACACCTCACCATTACTACAACCCTCCCCTAATTATTGTTTCGAGGGTCAACGCCTTAATCAACTAATTAAAATGTCCAAAAAAGTCGTAGTATCAGCAGATGTGCATAATCTTAGCGAAACTAGCGATGATGACCATATTCTACCGGCACAACCCAAAAGGAAGAGATGTCCCAAAACGGAAGTAACAAGCCAAGAACCTTCCAACAGTGAAATTCTTCAATTGTTATTATTACAGAATCAAACATTAATGAAACTAGTGGAGAAAGGGTAAGGTTTAATATTCTGTTTTTTTTTAAAAACGTCTTGGATAGCAGCGGATATAGACTGATGACGTCACGCGCATGGCAGTAAAAGGTAAACAATGAGCCGGTACGGACCGTGCGGTAGTGATAATCGTAAAAGTTTGAAAATAGATAAATTTCGAGACCGAAGTACATTATCATATAATCCTAAACTATGTGTAAAGTGAGCCTAAACATTATTAGGGCTAAATACTTATGTGCCAAAGGTAATTTATGCAGTAAGGTGAGGTGTTAACTAGGTTTGCCTTTCGTTCCAAAGAGTTGAGTAGCCTAACTTTTTCTTATTTTAAGTTTAATATACTACGTCAATCTAGGCTACCTATTAGCCGCTTCTTGCGCCTATCCCACCGAGATCCTATAGTCGACATTTAACTGGAGGGGTTCCTGTCAAAGGCGGTATAATTGCGCCTACCTCAGCTAATGGGTAGAATTTTATATCACACTCGTTCCCTTTCGATATAATAGTTTACCCCTTACCATGAGGAACTGCGTCTTAAGAATTTCTGACAGGTCGGCTATATTAATAATATAAGATTATTACTGTAGAGGCTATATAGTTTAAGCATGTAATATTAGTGAGAGGATGCCGATTGACCTGAATTAACCGATGAAGGCCATTTGAGCCTAGAACCCGATTGCCTGGCTTCAGCCTTCTAGGTCTGCTGCTGTCCAACCTGATTCGTAAATTCATGAGCCATGTTATAGACATCAGTCAAACTTTTATTATCAAATTTGAGTCTAGATTTTCATTCCTATTGCAGAGGTGGTTCGACTGCAAAAAGGAATGACAATACTCCTCCTCCCAAGCGCCCTCGCCGTAAAGTAGATTTACCTGAGAATGCAAATGAAGAATTATTTACTACTTATAATGAAGATAGTAGTGACTATGAAGAATTTAACCCACTTACTTTTAACAAACCTATTCCTACTTATATATCTAACAATTTCAATGCTGTGCCCTCCATTCATAGAGATGGGAAAATACAATTAAATGACTCCCTAATTGCATTAACATTAAGTGAAGGAGACAAGAACTCTCATGATCAATTCTTTGTTTGTAATCATAATAAAGAACTTGCAGACCTTTTCAAATTGATAAATTTGCCAAAGTTGAACTTTTGGCCAAGTGGCAGGTTGTTCAATGAAGATTTCAAGAAGAAATTTCACTTTGATATTGAAAACATTAAAATGTCTATATCTTCTTTCCAAGGACATGCAGCTCTGGCGCAATTAGCTTACCCCTCTAAGATTAACGATATTGATTTCATTACTAAAGTGATAATTGGGCCTTTCAGGAAACACATTGATCTAATTAAAAGTTTAATCCGCTCATTCAGAAGTAGAACTTTACCCAGGAACCTCAATTTAGATACCAGAGATGCTATTATTAAAGCTGAAACTAATGATATATGGGTCTTATCAGATGATCATAGGAAAGCTATTGCTTCATGCTTTCGAGGCGGTCCCCTTCCTAGAGGAGGGGACATTTTCCCTAGAGGTGGAAGGTTCAACTTTGGCAAGCATCAGGGCTATCCCAGAGGGAAATTCAACTCTTACAGAGGTTTCAGGGGTAGCTTTGGGTTCAGGAATAGGTTCAATCCCTACAGGCGAGGTATCAAGAGAGGTGGCCGAAGAGGGGGAAGGAGTACAGGGGGACAGACAGCAATTAATTCAGACGTCAAAGATAAGAAACAAAACTAATAATTCTTTAATTCTTAATACCATCGAGCCCTGCTCGGACCAAGATGAAAATAACCTGGAGCTACACAGTAAAGATAAAAATTTGGCAAATGTACCCACTAACAATTCAATGATATTGGAAGAGTTAAATTTCCCTTCAGAAGCCTCCAGCTCCAAGGAAACCTCTCACGCCCCTCCAGTAAGTGGGATAGGTAGGTCATTGACAAATAAATTAAAAAATTGGCAAAAACTCCCAAATTCTTCTTTTGCATGCAACTTGATCAGTAAGGGTGTGAGACTCCCATTTATCAATAAAAATAAGGCTCAAAAGACTTTGAAAAGATTAGGGGTTGATAGACATTATCCTTCTAGCAAGAGAACGATACTAGAGAGAGAATGTAACAGATTACTAGACCTAGGGGTAATAGAACAAATTAACAGGAATTCTTTCTACTACTCTAACCACATATTTTACAAGCTTAAACCCGATGGGAGCATTCGCCTAATCTTCGATATGAAATGCCTTAATACTATGATCAAAAAACCTTCTTTCTCCATGCTGAAACCTAAAACTTTATTCCCTTATTTGCATTTAAACAACTGGGCATGTAGACTTGATTTAAAGGATGCTTATTGGCACGTCCCCCTTCATTCAAGTGCTCAAAGATTCTTAACGTTCAAATTAGGAAAGCGCAAATTCAAATGGACGGTTGTTCCCTTCGGGTTAAAGACAGCTCCCTACATCTTTTCCAAACTAATGTACACAGTAGTTAAATACATTAGGAAGGAATATAATATTCTCATCTTTAACTACTTAGATGATATACTCATATTAGCAGATTACTTTCACAAATGCGAGGCTCACACCCAAATAGTCATTGAAGTGCTCACAGAGCTGGGCTGGCAAATATCTATTAAAAAGTCTGTCATTCATCCAGTGCAAAAGATAGAGTTCTTGGGAGTTCATTATAACTTGGAAAACAAAACAATGAGACCAATGCAGAAAAATATTGATAAATGTATCAGACTTGCCAATACAGTATCAAACTTGAACAGATCTGACCTCAAATTATATCAAAGATTGATAGGATCACTTAACTTCTGTTCCTACTACACCTTTTACGGTAGATACCATCTTAAATTCCTTCACAGATTTCATAGATATTTTGCTAAAGGATATAGAATCATTCCTCCTTCTTTCAAATCCTTTCTAGGAGAATGGAAACAAACTAACATGTATAGTGATATAAACATTCCTAATAATCAAGTAGATCTAGAACTATTTACAGATGCATCCAACTTTGGCTGGGGTGGAGCATTAGTAGGAGAACATGGCATACTCTCAACTAATAATACATGGCTACAAAATGAGAATACTCTGCACATTAACATTAGAGAATTACTTGCATGCATTTACTGTATAAAACACTTCAGAGACAAACTAAGAAACAAAGTAGTACTAATTCACATAGATTCACAAGTAACAAACTGCTGGATCAAAAAACATGGTAGCATTAGGAACAAATCGGCCCAGGAGGCCATCAAAGTGTTACTAAACATCAAAGGAAAATACAACATAGACATTCAAACTAAATGGATTAAAGGGAAATGCAATGTGATGGCTGATTCCCTATCGAGAGACTTTGGTTCCATACATCCAGAAGCCACTCTTGACGACAATCTATTCAATTTAATTTGCACAGATATGAATTTCTCTCCTGAAATAGACCTTTTCACCAATGGTTTTAATTCTAAATGTAAAAGATTTTGTTCTTCCATACCCAACACAAAAGCAATCAGTAATAATGCTCTTCACATTAGCTGGGAAGGTTCTTCTCCTATTTATGCTTTTCCCCCAGGCTTCTTACTGCATAAAGTTGCTTTTAAGATATATAACGAATGTAATAACAATATGCTCTTCTGCACTGTTTCCCAGGAAACGGAACCATGGATTCCCCTTGTCAAGACAGTCTCCAAGGAATACCGGAAGTACAAAGTCAAAGCAGAAGGCTGCCAGATACTTCATATGGACTGTACCTTACCCTTAGCGCAACACCACTTAAATTTGATCGCCTTCAGAATATAAAAGATCAACTACCTTCTATATTTCCTCCAGAGATATGCAACAAAATTACTTCCAATTTACGAGACAGTTCCATGGCCAAGTACCAAAACCTCTTCAGCAGCTTTAAAGAGTTCATACACAATAAATATGGAGGTAACAACAAGTTCCCCCTTTTATCAGTGCTACTCTATTTTAACGAATTAATAGACAAGGGCCTAGCATACAACACACTAAAAGGATACCGAGCTGCTCTTGGACCGGTTTTGAAGGGATACTTTCCCAATTATTGTCTAGCAGAAGACAAGTACATTAAAGCTATGCTTGATGGAGTAAATAGAAGAAGACCCAGCAATTCTCATCAATTTCCAGGCTGGGATCTTGATAAAGTGGTTTCCTTCCTCAACACTACAAGAGATGATTCTATGCTGCTCATGATTCAGAAGACCTTATTCCTCGTAGCTTTGGCTTGCCCATTGAGAGCTAACCAATTTAATCATCTATGTATCTCTAGGAGCACTTTCACGCCAGAAACCATCGTGTTAAGGAACCACCCTTCCTTCATGGCCAAGAATCAGAGAAACAATTACACTCCTATTGAATTCAGCTTTAGGTGTCACCCTACCAAGCCAAAAATTTGTCCGGTTAGACAATTAAACTTTTATCTGGAGTACACAAATAAAATCTGTGCAGAAAGAAACATAGATAGGAAAGACCATATTTGGCTGGATGAAAACTTCAAGATCATGTCCCTTCCAAAGATGAGGCAGCTATTCAGGGACTGTATTTTCAGAGCTGATCCCAATGCTAGAAAACACTCCACCAATTTCCACTCTATCAGAGGTCAAGCAGCTTCAAGGATGATGTATAATGGAGTTACGCTGCAAGAGATAATGACTAGAATGAATTGGAAAAGCAACTCTGTATTTGGGTCATTTTATGCTCTCCTCGGTCTACAGGGAGCGTTCAATGCAGTCGTTGCAGGACTTCATCTTCATGCCCCCTGAAGTATCGGGTGAGCAAAACCAGTGGGTCTGAAAGGCTGAAGCCTCTCTCTCTCTAGAACTGACAGTTTACTTGTGAACCTAAGTTCTGGAGAGAAGAGGTGAGGCCTTTCAGACCCAGGGTCTGGTTCACCCTCCGACCCTTCCCCCGTAACCGAGGAGACCATTCTGGAGGAAATAAAGGATTTTTAAAGTAATTACATACAAAGTCAACAGCTTTCATGTTTCTGAAAGCCAACCATAACATTTTTTCAATTATTCATAATTTCTTTAAGATATATTTAGACTCTTATCCTCGCACTTAGAGGAAAGGCAACTTTTAGGTAACAAGATAGGAATATCTTGGAAAGGGGAGGTGAACTACTGTCACATTATATTATCTTAAAATATAAAGAGGAATGGGAAATGTTAAAATTCACAATTGGAACTTTGAGTTACTACTTGTAGTAATTTGCAATCTCAAATAAATCTCACAACAGGAAAATGGAATGGTAAGTACAGATACACTTCATAGCAACTTACAACTTCAAATATGGCGGGTTGGTTCCTGTCAACTCACATGTCTCTGGTAGCTCCGCCCCGATGGGCGTGGTTTGTGCCCGCTTACAGCTGTCGGGGGGAGGAGCCAGGGGTGTGTCATAGCAAAACCAGTGGGTCTGAAAGGCCTCACCTCTTCTCTCCAGAACTTAGGTTCACAAGTAAACTGTCAGTTTCCAAATACCAATGTACCTAATTTACAATTTTTTCTCCATAATTCTATCAAGTACACACTCAAAAGAGGTATTACAAAAAATTTCATAACTTATTTCTTAACTCTGAACTTACAAACGTTCTACATTTCCTCTCTGGAATCAAACTTGTTATTGTTAACACAAAGTTATACCAACATGTGACTTGCCTTCTTTTTCAAAAATCCAAAAATCACATTTAACATCTTTGACCACAAAGGTCACAAAAAACAAACTCAAAATGCTATAAGTCGAAGAAACTTTGCAATGAAAACTTATAGTTCATGCAGCACAAAAAACAATTTCTCTTTTGACCACACAGCAACAAATTAACTTAATTTTCTTCTTTTACAAACAGAGATTCTAATCTTTACTTGAAGCTTTAGCAATAAAAACATTTTACTCGACTAGTTACTTTCTTCCATTAAAAGAGAGGATGACACGGCAACGTTCCTATTGGAAGAGAAGACAGTCTTTGATCCAAATTTAACATTACGCAAAGAAAACGGGATGATAGCTTCGTTACTCTACAAAATTTCAAAATACATTAGTTAACCATAAAACTACAGATTTTGTAACATGTTACTTAACATCCGTGGGGGGTTGATTGCTGTGGGTCGCCTTGGGTCCCTCGTCCTACTGTTTCTGTCTGGGACCTCTTTCACTTTTCGGGATTGCCCTTGACCTTGGCGGGCGTGTCCTTCTTGCCAAAACACCAGCTGCTTCTTGGACGACGAGTTCCTCTATGGCACGGGTGATCAGGGACACTCCAACTGCTTTCGACAGGGTCCTAAATGCCATTTCGGACGGCGATCTTCGATGCTGTTGCTCCCGCGACGAAAAACTGTTTTCTCTTCAAACAGGAACGTTGCCGTGTCATCCTCTCTAGGACAAATGTGTTTCCTTTCCGTTCCCTCTCCTGTGCGCCGCCATTCCGGCCCTCACAACTCGGCATAAGGGTGCTAAGGTCTCCTTTCCACAGGTCCTCCGTGGGTGACCAATCCGGCAAACTCCTGGCTGCTTCCTTCTGGACGGGGACTCCGTTAGAGGTGGTTCTCAGGCCTGCCCTCCGTTGTAGGCGTCTTCTCAGATGTGTCCATGATATGGACTCCATAAACTCTATTTTTCTCCTTAATTTCCTAAGGGCCTTTGCTCGAATTCCCTCTTTCACCTCGATGATTTTCTGACAATCAATCCAACACTAATCCGTCATCGCTGCTTCCACAAAACTCAGAAATATTTCATATTTGCCATATAGTCTATTTCCTCCAAGCGGGGATTCGAACCCATCTTCAAACAAAGGGCTGTTATGGTCCTCTTCCTGCCGTGTTTGTTTCTCTGTTCCCATCGATGTTTCATTGTGTACAGGTTCTCTTTCTGTCCTCACGATATGACGCAGACCTCCGACGTCGTCGACTTTCATGTATAACTCCTCAAGTTCCTGTGAACTCATATCGTGATTTTATTATTTGTTTTTCACTAATTGCTCAATGATACCACCGACTAGCCACCATTTAATTGTCACGACACTGACAATTAATTTAAACATAAATATTCAAGATGTGGGATACACAAAGTTTAATTTGTATTGAGCAATATATTTTCAAAAATAATCATACACAGGTCTGAGCACTTTTAGTAAGTAAGAATTTCAATCTTGCAATGTTTCTTTGAATAAAATACGTGCTCTTCATTTCATGGTAGCATGGTACAATTATTCTTAACTTGATGAACAATGGTCAGGGGACGAAGACTTAACATTTACGTTAATTTAACTTCCACTCGAAAATTTCAAAGTCCAAAAGGTTCAAAGATTGTTTTTAAGTCTAAAAATGAGGGTTTTGATATGACAAGCAAAGGGACAAATATTTTGGCAGCTTCTTCTACTGCTGGTTAGGCCAGACTGATGCATGTCCGGCGGGTATCGTAAGGCGTCTCCGACATTGTAGGGTGTGACCTCATGACGTCAGGGGGAAAAAACAAATAAGTTTCATCTTCATCACAGTAATTCAGATATATCCGGTAGGCCTACGCCCTCCAGGCCGTTGTCCCTGAAGCTCCGCCTCAAGACCCCCAACAAAATCTGCAAGATAAGGTGGGAGGCAGAAAACCATTCGTTGGCAATTTGGCATGGAAACAACCTCTTCTCCGGTGGATGCTGATAAATCGTACTCCCCTCAAGCGAGCTGGTGACCAGGGGTCATTCACATGACCACAACCAGGGTGTACGTGACAATATATATATATATATATATATATATATATATATATATATATATATATATATATATATATATATATATATATATATATATTTATATATATACATATATAATTACATATAAATATCTATATATATATATATATATATATATATATATATATATATATATATATATATATATATATATATTTATATATATACATATATAATTACATATAAATATCTATATATATATATATATATATATATATATATATATATATATATATATATATATATATATATATATATATATATATATATATATATATATATATATATACATATGTATGTATATATACATACATATATATAAATATATATATATATATATATATATATATATATATATATATATATATATATATATATATATATATATATATATCTATATCTATATCTATATCTATATCTATATCTATCTATCTATATATATATATATATATATATATATATATATATATATATATATATATATATATATATATCTATATCTATCTATCTATCTAAATATATATATATATATATATATATATATATATATATATAT
>NC_090755.1:39355717-39373217 GCF_036898095.1 Palaemon carinicauda | reverse complement strand
TTTTTGTTATAATTCCTGTTAGTCTAGTTCTTAAGTATGATGTCTCTTTTTTATTTCTGTTAATTCTTATGTTGTCTGGAGACATTGAGTGAAATCCTGGACCAGTACGATCTAGATTTCGTCAATGTCGTCTTCTGTATTGCGATATTCGTGGTCTTCATGCAAATATTCAAGACCTTACAGTTGCGTCCAGACAGTAGGATATTCTTTTGTGCTCTAAAACTTTAGTTTATAATATGAGGCAATCCTCTGAGCTCCTTATAAGTGGTTTTAAGAAGCCAATAATGTTGAAACGTGATGCCATCCCTAGGGCCAGGGGAATGGCGGTGTATATTAGGACCGAGTACCCTGCTTCTCATGAGTCCTGCTATCAATGTGGATGTTATGATATTCAGGTAGTAAAAGTTTGTGGCAGGTATAGCAACTTTTATTCGTGTTCCATTTACCGGAATCCAGACATGGATGATTCTATCTTCGATTGTCTTCTTACCATTATGGCTAAGATATAAGAAGATGATAGAAAGGCTTCTTTGGTCTTTGTTGGTGATTTTAATGCTCACCATAGGGAGTGGTTAAGTTCTATCTCTCCTACCGATCGCCATGGCTTATGAGCATTAGACTTTGCTTCTTAATCAGGCTTTGAGCAAATCATAAATGAAGCTACTCACGGGTCTGGTAATTACTTGGACCTCATATACACTGACTCCCCTGGCGTTCTAACTAGTAAGGTTGGTTCTCCAGTCAGGACATCTGATCATGCCTTGATTTCATTATTAGTGAAGACTGAGCAGCATGTCCCGGATATTACCTTATTGCCTTATTCTATATTTGGGTTCCCCCAGGTCCCTCAGTGTGAGGCATCTCTTATATCCACCAGAGAGTTGCTTATGCATCTCCTGGTGTATTTTGCATCTTCCAGTCTTGGATAGTCTGGAATTCATCTGAGGTATTTATCGAGCTTATTCTTAAACACATCTACACGCACTACTGGTATGTTTATTAGATGAGCTAGCAGCGTATTAAATAGTCGCTGCATTACCGATGCTAGTGCTAGTGGATTATTGTCCTGTGCGCCTTCCTTAGTTTTCCTGGTATATTTTTCGGCACTATTAATCTATCTCGGCTTGCTCTTTCTGATATTTTTAGCTCCATGATGTTTTCAGTAATTCCTTCTATTTGCTTCCATGCTTGTATTATCATGTAGCATTCTCTTCTCCTTTCATAACTGTATAGTTTTAAAATTTACAGTCTTTCCAAGTAGTCAAGGTCCTTAACTTCTTCTATTCTAGCAGTATAAGACCTTTGCAGTGTGGGTACCATATCACATTGCAGTACTCGAGTGTACTACGTAAATAAGTTTTGTAAAGCATAATCATGCGTTCAGCTTTTCTTGTTTTAAAGTGTCTTAATATCATTCCCATTTTTGCTTTACATTTACCAAACAGTGTTGCTATTTGGTCGTTGCATGCATAACATATTCCTATTTAACATTACACCAAGGTCTTTGATTGCTTCCTTGTTTTTTATTGTCTCGTTATTAGGTCCCTTGTATGCATATACCATTCCTTCTCTGTTTCCATAATTTATTGACTCGAATTTATCGGAGTTAAATACCATCCTATTTATCTCTGCCCATTCATATATTTTGTTTAGATCTCTTTGTAGTGAGTTTCTATCTTCATCACAAGTAATTTCTCTACTCATTCTTGTGTCATCGGCGAAACTTCTCACTACAGAGTTTTTAACATCACAGTCTATGTCTGAGATCATAATAACAAACAACAGTGCAGCTAATACTATACCTTGTGGTACGGCAGATGTTACCAGAGCTTCATCAGATTTCTCATTTGCAACCACTATCTGTTTTCTGTTTTTCAGGAATTCTTTTACCTATTTTCCTATCTTTCCCACAATATTATGCTTTCTCATTTTTTTCTTTAATATATTATGGTCTACCTTGTCAAAGGCTTTTGCAAAATCTAGATAGATCGCATCTGTGTCTTTTTCATTTATCATATTTTTGTATACGTTTTCAGAGTGTGCTATCAGTTGGGTTTGTGTACTTTTTCCGGGCACAAAACCGTGTTGACCTATATTGAACAAATTATTTCTAACGAAATGATTCATTATTTTCTTTTTTATTACCCTCTCATACACTTTCATAATATGTGATGTTAGACTAACAGGTCTATAATTGCTTGCCTCTAGTCTTGATCCACTTTTGAAAATATGGGTAATATAATATATTTATGTTTAACATATATCTCGCTCATATCTACTGTACACTTCGTCTTAGCAGTATTGTAAGCGGCTTCGTGATAGTGTATGCAGTTTTATATAACAAAATCGCTGGAACTCTATCTGGTCCGGCTGCCGATCCATTTATAATTTCGCTTATAGCCTTGACAATATCTGCTACATTAATATCTATATCTATTTGATATTCAACATTTTCTTCTCTCATTTCTGTTTCATTATTCTCATTCGCACTTCTTGGTGTGAACTCACTCTTATAATTTTCTGCTAATATGTTGCATATTTCCTTTTTTCATTCGTTAACCAACCTTCAATTCTTAGAGGGCCTATTCCTAATCTCCCTTTATTCATCTTTTTTGCATAAGAGTAAAGTACTTTGTTTTTTATTTTATTTTTTTTTTATTTTGAAGTGTCCTTTCTTCTAAGTCCCTTTTTTTCATTCATTTTCATTCGATTTTATAATCTTTTGTTCTTCTTTTTCTATCTTACCTCTTATTTCCATCATTTTCGACATTTTTTTTCTTTTTTTTTTTGCAAGATTTTTCTTCCACTTTCTAATTTTCTGAAATAAGATCTTTCTGTCTCTTGGTATGCATGACTTTTTTTTATTGTTTTTTTTTCGGTACATATTTTTCAACAATTTTCTCCAGTATTTTGTATAGTATGTCCGTATTTACCTGTATATTATCACTTACAAATACATTTTTCCATTCTTTGTTTAGTTCTTCATTTATTTTTGACCATTTTATAATCTTACTGTAAAAATTATATTTTCCATAACCTTCCCAAAGTTTTGTGCTTTGATTATCTCTGCGATCACTTGCTTTGCAATGGACTATTAATTCTATGATATTGTGGTCTGAAATTCCTGTGTTATACACTATTATTTCTTTAACATAATTCGCCTCATTCACAAATACTAGATATTGAACATTTTCCTTTCTTGTTGGAATATGGTTTATTTGTTGCATATTATGTCCTAATAGAATATCTTGAAGCTTTTCAAATTGCCTCTTATCTTCTGCGCTAATATTATATCTTTTTTTATATGTATATAAACAACCACTTTTTTCTATCCGTTCTTTCCAATCCACGAAAGGAAAGTTAAAATATCCGGATAGGAGTATATTCCAATCTTTATGCTTTCTACATATATCATCTATTTTTTCTATTATTATGTCAAACTCCTTAGTATTTGGGGGTCTGTAAACTACAATATTCACTAGTTTTTCAAATTCAAATTCTACCGCAATCAATTCACATTATATGTTGCTGCATATTTCACAGACTTTTCCTTGATTTATGTCTCTTTCATATATTGCGGTTCCCCCTTGATTCCTATTTGTTATGTCTGATCTATATATTTGGAAACCCTTTATCTGGTCATCACTGCCAGTCTCTTGGGAATACCATGTTTCACTTATGTTTAATATATCTATTTTTTCAATTTGGGTTAGTTCTTCTAAGAACTCTATTTTCCTTTTACAGTTACTAAACCCTGCGCATTCATCACTATTATGGTTTGTGTTTCATCCCCATTATTTAATATTGATAATATGGATTTTCCCATGCTTCCTTCCTGTTCTCATATGATGTTCTTTTCTTCATTTCCAGGAATTCTGCCATTAAAAAATCCAACTTTTCTATTATATTTGCTCTTTCGCCTTCATATCTATTTTTGTGTGTATGCCTGCAATTATCCCCATATCTGCACCAACCCTTGGCATTATAGATGCATTCTTTGTATTTGGGCTCTAAATGTGCATATTTGGGTTGAAAGCCAATATATCTTGGGGCCTTTCGTGCATAGTGGGGTAGATACCCGGCTTGAGTTTTTGTTTCTTTTTTGGTTTCATTTTTGCTTTCATTTTTCTTTTCTGTTTGCAGAGTTTTCTTACTTTCATTCATGCTTGCAGGATGCATATATAGACATTTTTTGTTGAATTTTTGGATTGATATCTCTGCATTCGTCTCCATATCCATCTAAATACGCACATTTACCATATATTTCATAATTATGGCATATCTTTGGATGCTTGTGGTAGCATCTTTCGCCAAATCTGCAATTCCCTCTTTTCAGCAAATTGCACACTATATCTTTCTTTTTTTTTCTTGTTCTTGCTCTTCCCTAAAAGTATGTAGGTTGGGGTAGAGTCTCTTTGGTCTATTATTTGTTTCTATCTGATAATTTATTTCTTCGTATGTTGTTGGATGGCATCATAAGTTATATCAATGATTTCCTCTGCATCCTTACACATATCCTGTTCATTTTTCTCTTTTTCTTCTTCTTCTTCTTCTTCTTCTTTTTCTTCTTCTTCTTCTTCTTCTTCTTCTTCTTCTTCTTCAACTATTTGCAGATTTAGTCACGACATAATTATATTTTCTATCCAGACTAAGCATGTTGAGCAGAATACCTTTGTGTCTCTATTTTCTATTTTTTGCTGTATTTCAGCACATGTTGGGTGTGTTGGAACATGACAGGCATCGCATTTTCTAATCAGTTGTTGAGGATTATTAATGGAATACCATATCTTACGTATATTGCACCATTTTGGCATTCTTTTTCGGAATGCATCAATCAGCATATTCACCATATTGGACTTCTTATTTTTTTTTTTTTTTTTTGATGGAATGTGTTGATTGATGTAGACTTTCTTTATAAGTCTCTTTATCACTTGGATCTTCTTTGGAATATCTTCTATTATTTTGCTGATGTTTTCCGCAGATTTGCTACAGTTTGTTGGATCATATTGTTTCAATATGTCTGCGAATATTTTTCCATCACACTGGTTGGAGTTACTAGCGACCTCTGTTATCAGACGGTCGAATTCTAGCTTCGCCATCTCATGGAATTTACTTTTGCTGATTACAGCAATGTACCTCCAACCTTTGCTTGTATTATAGAGCGCCATCTTGATCAGATTTTTAGTAATTCACAAGATAACTATCTTATGCTGACGTTTTATCCCACTTTTCTGACCTCAAACTAATCACCGACTATTCGCGAAAACTTGTAGCTATATTGCACTCGATAGCCTTTTATTATCCGCATTAAATCAGGATATTTATAGGGTCACACAAGTGTACTCAGTCTCCGATATACAGAAACACTCTTGTAAAATTTATATGAAATCCCAAGCAGACTGGAATGGGATTTTGTATGATCTTTTGTGCTTGAATTGGTCACAATTCTATAGTAGTGTAGATTCTGTTGTCCCTTTGAATGAGAATCTAGTCAACATAATTGATAGGCGTATCCCTTCTCGTGTGCTAAGGTACCGAGTGAAATACAAACCATGGTTCATTGATGATTGTAGACAGGCTTATTTGGAGAAGCAGGAGGCCTATCATTTTTGGAGGGGTTATAGATCAGATTTGACCTGGAACAACTATACTCAGCTTCAAGCTTTTGCTCAGAGAGTTTATGCCTCAACTGAAAAAAGAGTACAATTTAACCTTAAAAGAAACCCTTTCTGGTAAAACTTAGGAACCTAAATGGTGGTCTACCCCGAAGTTTGCACTCTTTGGTGTAGATGCAACAGTTCCTCCTTTACTTAAACCAGATGGCTCAGTCCCTCATTGTCCAAAGGAAAAGGCAACCTTGTTAGCTGATGTTTTTGACAGTAAACAGAGAAATGAAAAACTTGAACTTCCTCATTACTGTTTTCTTGAGGCTGAACTAACTAGTATAGCTTTTCGATCTCCTGAGATTTAAGCTCTGTTGATGGACCTTGATGCTTAGGGAGATGTAGACCCTAATGACATTTTTCCTTTGTTTTTTATAAAGATAGCTCATTTCTTAGCTCCTAAGTTATCTGTTAGTTTGCGCAAGTAAGAAGAGGAGCTTTTAGCACTTGTTGGAGAATTGGTAATTGGTAAATGTGTTTGTGGTAGCTCAACACCCACTGATTACCGCCCAATTTCCATAACTTCCATATTATCTAAAGTTTTTGAACGTCTTCTGGCAAAACGTCTTAATAGGTTTGCTGAAGGTAATCATCTATTCCCTAGTTTGCAATTTGGTTTTCGTAAAGGCCTTGGAGCATATGATGCCTTTCTTAAAATCTCGAATGATGTACAGAAATCCCTTGATTGTGGTCAGGTAGTTCGTATGATTGGCCTTGACTTTAGTGCTGCCTTTGACTGTGTTAATCATGAGGCCCTTGTTTTCAAAATGAAACAGTTGGGAGTGGGTGGGTCGTTTCTTAGCATTATTATCGATTTTTTAAGTAATAGATCTCAAAGAGTTGTTGTTGATGGGTACCATAGTGAGTATAGGAATGTTATTACCGGTGTTCCACAGGGTAGTGTTCTTGGCCCATTACTTTTCATACTATATACAAAAGACATGTGGTTTGGCTTAGAAAACAAGCTTTTTCCATATGCAGATGATGCTACTCTCTTCGCATCAATTCCATCCCCTGAATGTAGATCTGGGGTTGGGGAATCCCTTAATAGAGATTCAGCTAAAATTAGTGCATGGTGAAAATTATCGGGTATGAAGTTGAATCCTAATAAAACTCAAAGCATGATTGTAAGTAGGTCAAGGACGGTGGCTCCTCAACATCCGGATCACAGTATTGATAATGTTTCTTTAAATTTGTATGACTCTTAAAATTTTAGGTGTGATTTTTGACAGCAAATTTACTTTTGAGAAATACATTAGTTCTGTGTCTTCTTCAATTGCACAAAAAATTGGCTTATTGAGAAAGTCTTACAAGATTTTCGGTGATCAATCTATTCTGAAGAAGTGTTTTAATTCTTTCATTCTACCTTGTTTTGAGTATTGTTCTCCTTTCTGGTGTTTAGCTGCTGATTCTCATCTTAATTTGTTGGAGAGAAACTTACGGTCTATTAAATTTCTTATTCCTGATCTAGATATTAATCTTTGGCACCGTCGTTCAATTAGTTCATTATGCATGTTGCATAAGATTTTTCATAACTCTGACCACTTTACATTCAGATCTCCCTAGACAATTCTATCCTGTTCGTAATACTACGCAGGCAGATAATTCTAATATCCAGGCCTTCTCCATCATAAGGCTCAATACTACACAGTATTCTATAAGTTTTATTCCAGCTGTTACCAAGCTGTGGAATGATCTTCCTAATCGGGTAGTTGAATCAGTCGAACTTCAAAAGTTCAAAGTTGGAGCAAATGTTTTTATGTTGGCCAGGCTGAAATGAGTCTTTTAATAGTTTATATATTACATATCCGTTTTTGACGTTTTTAATAGTTTATATAGGACATACCTGTTTTGACGTTGTTACTGTTTTTAGAATGATTTATTGTTAATTTATTCTAATCATTTATTTATTTCCTTATTCCCTCTCCTCAATGGGTTATTTTTCCCTATTGAAGCCCTTGGGCTTATAGCATCTTGCTTTTCCAACTAGGGTTGTAGCTTGGCTAATAATAATAATAATAATAATAATAATAATAATAATAATAATAATAATAATAATAATAATAATATCATTCAGTCAATGGTGGACTGAAATCTGTATTATTATTATTATTATTATTATTATTATTATTATTATTATTATTATTATTATTATTATCAAGCAAGTCCCCAAACGCATCTCATACCTCTTTGTGGGTAGAGACCCCCAGATTGAGAACCTTGACGGATGGAAACGATGACGCGATTGTATATTATATTGGAGAAAACGAAGATCTAAGCTCTAGATCTCGGTTATCTCTAAATCATAAATTCTTATGACGGAATACTTCCTGTAACTTGTAATAAATTTATTATGCCTTGGTTCTCTCCAACATATAATTTGTTACAGAAAAAAAAATTCTTTTAACCATTAAATTTATCCGTATGCCATAGGGTAAATTTAAGTAAGATAATCAAAATAAATTTTTCATCTTTCATCTGAACTAAAAAGAACAAAAACTTTCAAAAAAACACCCTTTGAATAATATAAACAAGATATAAAATAAATACAGACCCAGAAAGCGGAGAGGAAGCTGAAAAAAAGAATTCAAATGTAGAAAGAAAGGGTTATCATGAAGTGAAAAGAAGGGGAGAACTACTAGAAAGTCGTGAACTATTCGGTCTATTCGGGAAAGGAACCAAAGGTATTCTAAATGAAATAATCCAAATGTCTTTCCACCGCTATTGAAAATTCCTCTATTCCTGGAGAAATTTTCGTTGGTCGATAAAATTAATCTATACTCCCAATGCCTTCAGAGACCAAATTACTATTGTGCAAAGAATTATAGAAAACTGTTTAAGAATTTCAAAGGCACTATTCTTAAAAGCTTATGAGTAACAGATATGGGTTATTAATATATCTTTTGATCCTTTTTTAAGAGTAATAACACTATATGTTTTCAATAATTTCCGGTCAAGCTGAGATTTTCTATTAATGGTAACATGTATTTGAAAATTTTATTATATTAGTAAGGAACTTTTTTAAGTAAATAACTAAAATGTAATCTACATCAAGGAAAAACACGATTAATGGGGAAGGCTACAGTACCATGACTTATGATTCATGGAAAGAAAATCTAATGTCTTTGTTCAATCATTTTTCATACAAGGGCTATGCTTCTTCAGATGTAAATAAAAGGTACACAAAAGGCCCATATGACATAAGCCTTCTATTCTTTGTCAAGGAGTAACCCTGCTTCCTCAGGAACTGCCGAGTTAAGTAAGCCTCGGCTCCTCGAGAATATTACGATGCGGTCAGTTAGAAAGGAATCATATCTGCTTAGGAAAGCTTATAGAAAGTAACTGATACTAAGTGACATAAAACAAATAGTCTTCTTTGGTGAACATTTCTTCAATTCAAACCTGTGGCTAATCCACCAACATATTCTCCATATTAAAGTTCATAATTGTAGGCCATTTGCAGGTGGTGTTTGCCAATGAATTTTATGAATTTTGTGAATTTGTAAATATTTCAACATGACTCCAAAGTTGATCACAAATATTGTTGTAGGCCATAATAATGATGAGAGCGTCAGTGTCATCTTCAGCTTCCCTCTACTCTATCCTGAAGGATTCTTCTCACTCTCTCTGGCATAACCGCCATGATGAACGACCTAACGACTGAATGATGATGTATTTGCTGTAGCAGAATATATACCCAGAAAAATCATGTAAATATCGTGCATTAGTACTAACGTCATCCGGTCATTGTACTGCACACCTACTTTTGCTACAATTGCATCGTACGGTGTACGTACGGACCACATAGGCTACTTATTTTATTTCCGTATAACAAATGTGCGTGGCTCGTACTTGTGACGCAAGTTACACTCAAGTTACACGCACGACCAATGTGCGGAGATCATGTCACAAAAAATCCTACAGCACGTAAGTTGCACGTAAGTCTAAGACTGTTGCGTGCCCCTCGCGTCACACCCACGATTTCACACAAATTTTGCACATATACCCCCCCCCCCGTAGCTGATAGAATGGCCAGTTGTGCCCATCGTATTAATTAGATAGGCACTGCGAATAAAAAGGAACTATCTGTTTATCTAGCCAATGAATCCTCTATGGATTTAGACAGTCATGGATAGAAAAGATGAAAGAATGGCCTAAGGTCCCTGGCGTAGCAGGGGGCTAAGAATCTTCCTGTTTATGAATACTAAAGAAAAATTTGAAAGAGGTAATTGGAATGTTAGAACCATTAATCGGATTTGAAAATTACAGCAAATGGAGAGTGGATTTATGACATAGTTTGAATATCTTGACCCTAAGTCTAACACGTTGTAAGGGAGTTGGAAAGGAAACTCTAGACCTAGGCAATATATATATATATATATATATATATATATATATATATATATATATATATATATATATATATACCTACTCAGGAAGATCAGATGAAGTTGGAAGAGAAGGGGTAGGAATGATGATGACACCAAGAGCAGAAAAGGCATTACCCGAGTGGAAAGCTGTAAATAGTAGATTGCTACTAGCAAAGTTCATATCAGAGCAGTGCAATATGAATATCATAGTTTGCTATGCCCAACAAATGATTCCCTTGAAGAGAGGAAAGATGAAACTATGAGGAACTACAGAGCGTAATAGATGAGATCCCAGAGAGAGATATGAAATTTTGATTGACGACTCCAATGCTAAAGATTGAAGGAATAATCGAGGGATAGAGAATGTAATGGGTGTCGAAGGTCTTGGCGAAGTTGAAAATGAAAATGGAGCACATTTCACAAGTTTCTATTCAGCAAACATCCATGTCATTGGAGCTACTCTTTTTCAACACAAGAACATCCACAAGTATACATGGACTTCACCATGTGGCAATTACATAAATCAAATAGATTACATTGTCATTAACTAAGAGAGAAGGAGGACTCTGAGAAATGTAAGAAACTATAAAGGTGCAGATATTAGTAGTGATCACCAGCCCTTTATTGCCACACAGAAACTAAAACTGAAAGCACTGAACAGAAAGGTAGATAGAATACCTAGGTTTGATACAACTAAGCTTTCAAAAGAAGAGCACATAGAAAATCTTGCAACTGAATGTAGGATTCGATTTGCAGTTTTAGAGATGCTAAGATACGAAGAGCAGACAATTAATGAAGGATGGTGTGATATTAAGAACACATATCAGCTAGTTGGTAATGAAGTCTTGGGACACACAGTTACAGGGAGAAATCCATGGATATCAAATAATACTTGGGGTACTATAAAAAGGAGAAAAAATAAGAAGTTGACTGGTTAAAGTTTTCGAGTAAGTAACGAAAATTACAAGGTAGAGCATGCTAAGTATTCCGGAATTGATAGTGAGGTCAAAATAAAAGCCAGGAATGACAGGAGAGAATATTGGAACAGTAAAGCAGATGAGGACGACAAAGCTATGAATTCAGGAACTGGCTATGGTGTAAGAATTGCTCATTTAATTATAAATAAAATCTTGACTGGGGCAAAGAAGAAGCATATACCTATCAAAAAGAGAGACAAATCTATTATAACAATAATAGATGAAGAAAGACAACGTAAGATGGAACATTTTAGTGAGGTCATAAATAGGAGATATGAAGGGAACAATTTGATTGATATACCTGAATCTATAAATTTACCACTTCGTCATTTAAGTTAATCAGTCATTTCTTATAAATTTTGTAATGAATTATTCACTTTTGAAATTTAAGGATTACTGAATGTTTTCTTTATACTGAATATTTTTTTTTTTTTATCATCTAATCAAAAATATCTACAGCTTCAATCGAAACTACGCTGTCAAATAATCATCGCATAGTAGAATGGGCAACAACATAAATATCATTAATGGAGACATGATGGTTGATTTTCACATTATGTAAGTTTCTAGATTATTATTATTATCATTATTATTATTATTATTATTATTATTATTATTATTATTATTATTATTATTATTATTATTATTATTATTATTATTATTATTATTATTATTATAATGCTGTTGCTTTTAAAGTATTATTATTATCATCACAGTTATTTGGGTAAGTGTTTGATCTGAATAAAATACAATTATTAATTCCTCAGTCGAGAAATAATATGCAAAATACAGACATAATATTATTTATAAACTTAAGATATTACAAGAAGTATTGAAGTGTCGCAAAAAGTGTTAAAAGAAAAATTAGATTTGATGAATGGATCACAAATGTGTGAGCTTCAATTGAATGCATGATCAGTTATTCATGTATACAACTAATTTTCAAACAATAAAAATGAAAAATTTGGATTCTTCTTTAGCTTATGATAGTATAGAGAAATTTATACTAGTTTACTGTTATAACTAATTAACAATATTTACAAATATAATCTGTATCACTCATATTTTCCTAATGCAATGTCAAATATAGTGATTGATATTTTAGGGAACCGTAAGTGAGTAATACGTAAATAATGTGAAATAGTTATCTAATTACACTCCTGAAGAGTTTAAGATAATATAATCGTATACATAGGAATAATAGCAGTTTGTGAATTAGGGAAGATCTGCAAAAGAAAATATAGAGCGCACATTGAAGGGAAATCGTAAGGAGTTGACAACTCGAAAAAAAAAAAAATAAGTTTTCTAAAAAGGATCTGGGGGGAATTTTATTGAAAGTCTTCACGCAATGAGTGTGATGATAGTTACATAGGTAAAAATTTCATTTTGAATCTTGATCACTGGATCTTGTTCATCATGTTTAAGAAAAAAAAAATATTCTTATTGACGAAACCTGTTTTCTTAAATCTAACAAAATTTACTGTGGTCATAACTCCTGTTAATATTATTAAACCTTATTAATTTACTTGAATAAAATGTATTAAGCAATTGTCAATTGGTATTCGGTGCTAATTTGGTAATTGTTTTATATCAATTGGAATAACAGTAAAATCAAGAAACCAATAACTGGGAAGGAAATATTAAGAGAATGAATGCCTTTCACGACAAGATACAACAGAAATGTCAATATATTTTTTGAACATTAATTAAAAGCCCTTAGATCGCACTCTGAGAATTACTATTACAAGGCCCCTATGATGAACTATTTGATATGTACTTCATAATACGAACACAAACATTTTATTAAGAGAAAAAAAAATTAATGGAAACATCACTTCTTATGATTTCGGTTTTTTACTTATTATAACTAGACAAAAAAGAAAAGAAAAAAAAACAGCAAAGGTGAAATTTATTATCGTAGGCATAAACACATATTTCTATTACAGAATGGTGAATTATTTTTTGTCACAAGAAAATTATAATTAAGGAAAAGAGAGAAAAAGAGAAAATACAACAAAATATTGCTTGATTTTTTTTTATGCTCCAGTGTTTATTATTCCAAAAAATGGCAGTATGACACAATTTTCCTCCGTTTCCAATTACTCTGTACTAACAAAACCATTTCATCAAAAAGGGTTTCTTCGTTTCCATTTTGTTTGATTTTATGATTATACACATCTCAATTAGTAACTTTTCATAAAATAAATATACTTCAAGGAATAGCCAGTCATTGGATAAATAAACTCCATAGAATCCACAAACAGAATATGTAATTATATTTTCATAAAAAAAGAGAAAGAACATTTTATTATTTAGGAATTATTCTTTAGTTTTTTTCATATATGATTTTTTACCTAAGAAATATATTCCAGTTTGGGTATTTTTATTAGCATTTCCATCTATGAAGGATACTTATCCTATATTAATTATGATAAAAACTTTGACTCGTGGAATAATTCATATATCTGCACAGAACAATGAGATTATATAATGTGTATCTTACGCTACACAAGAAATCAATTATCATTATATACGAGAGATGAGAACTATTCTTTATATGATTCAATTTAACCTATGTCAGTTATCTTGAATTACATAATAATTAACATATAGATACCTAGTGTCCTTTCACTTCTGCATTTTATAATTATCTCATAAAACTTTAATTAATTGATATAAACACTTTAAATTCGATATTTGATGTTTATTTTCGAAGTCATCCTTTTACTCCCTTTGATTCTCGTGAATGTGGTACCGGAGTTTTTTTTTTTTTTCAGAGGCCATGATAATAATAGTGAAATATTTAAAGAGGAATTAATGCCCTCTTGCATTATAAAACTTCAGAAAAGCATATTGCAATAATCTATGCAGATGTTGTTTTATCTTTATTATTATTTTAACCGTACTGCAGCTGTACCTGGAATAAGCAGTGGTTGTTATAATAGTGTTAATCTCATCCTTCTTCACCGACTCTTTTTTCTGTGATTCGATGATATATTTGTATTATAAACGTTGTTCAATCTGCTTAGGTTACATTACTGCTACTTCTGTCAGCAGTTCATACATTCTTCTCCTCTGACTGGCATGTTACTTGTGACTGGCATCATCATAAACAAACTTTTGTATAAACTATATGAAAACAACAAATAAGTATCACTCCAAAAACTGGATCCTACCGTAATAAGGAAATAAGAAGGATCCTCTCCTACCTCTGAGACTACTAATAAAGGATCAAACCCTTCATAACATGCGCTACTACACTTATAATCAACTTTCAAACATGTTTTATCAATGCAGTTTTGTACAACATTACTTTAAATACACGTAGCACAAATGGTATCACCGTACAAAATACATAACAGAATGAATGTTCCTAATTGGTAGGTCAATTCAAAACAGTACTTTCCAACATTAGCAGCCCGCATAACGGGCCTTTTTCAGCTCTCTCAACAACCGTTGGGGAACCAAAAGGCCTCGCTCGCCTTAAGGAAAATAACCATATTCGCTTGCCTACATCCTGCCGCAGACGGCTCTCCTTGTGAAGTAAAGCTACTTGTTGGTCTTTGGGTACAGTGCCTACTGGAACCTGTACGTGCTGCCATCCTATATGGCGATATTTTGCCTATGAAGGACATGATGACCAGGTCGTTGCACATAAGGACAGCCAATTCACCAGCTTCAAGATCTTCAACAATTCCTCCACTCCAGGTGAAGTGGAAAATTATTCAACATCGACCGATACTGACATGAATGCAGTAGAACGCTGACGCCTACCCCGTGACATACTGGAGCGGCGATAAAAACGCCCACCATTTACTACTCTCTCACGTTCCAACCAACAACTTTCACTACCGCTTACTGATGCCTATCGGCCACAATTTTCAGGGCAGCTGTGAAAATTTTTTTGAACGGTTGTCATTGGCCAAAACTGTGTAAGTTGGCCATCACTAGTGGCGTTGGAGTCCATTGTCACTAATCTTTTCTTTCTACATGATGCAGGTACTGGTGTGTGAATTTTCGTACTCATGGGTGCTTGTCGTTCTCTTCTTCCAAAGCCACTTACCAGGACACAATGTAGTCTGTCTAAACATGCCAACGTCCCCCTAGTATCTGCCAACAGAATTGGAATCTTCACCCATGGTTACGAAAACTTCCCATTATAGTTTAGTAGCGTCAAATATCACTAGTGTTTCTCATTGCTGATGATACATTGCCATTCCTCAGCACAGATTTATACTCATATTACCAACTCTTGGCCAATTTTGCTCACCGACGGGTAGTCAATGCTGAATCTTACTCATCGGCACCTCTCCAACAAGCTCCCTCCAACATTGCTCTCTGCATCAGGATACCCACAGATATCAGTGCCCATTTTCTCATGTCGTACCCTGAAGTTTTTTCATCAAGAACTTCTTCAAACGCCCATTGTTCTCAGCAAACACGGTATTTATCACCATTTCAAGACGATGGTGAAGCCCAGTATAAGCCTTATTCAGGTGTCAGGCACCCAATCGTTTGGCAGCCACTAAACAGACATTTGCTGAAATGAAACCAAAGGTGTGTTTGCCAAAAGACCTCAAGGCCATGGTCCTCACCCTTACACATCTTTCTGAAGAAACAGGGCTCTCTGCGTCCATGTGGTGATCACCGGCACCTGAACATGCAGAGAGAACCGGATCACTATCCCTTATCTAAACATCGCCAACGTTGACCTACTATATGCAAAAAGCGAAGGTTTTCTCCACGATCAACCTCCTGAAGTGATATTATTGGGTGCCCATGAACCCAAAAGACATCCTCAGACCGCCATCACCAACCCCCTCGGCACGTAAACCTTCAATTACTGTTTTTGCCTTCATAATGCACGGGCCACTTTTCAACGTATCATGGACGGCATCTCATGGGACTTCCCTTCTGTGTATGTTATGTGGATGACATACTTGAGTACTCTTCCTCCAAAGAGGAACACATCCATCACCTATGTATCGTGCTTGACTGCCTACAAAATAAAAACAGCCTTGTAGTCCGTTACAACAAGTGTACCTTTATGCAAACAGAGTAACCTTTTTAGGGGACAAACTTGCTCCTAAATGACTGCACACCCTCTCTGAGAAGGCAGCAGCCGTTCAGAACTTCCCCATGCCCTCAAACGTCTAAGCACTGCAATAATTCTTGGGCATAATCAACTATTATAACCGTTTCCTGAAAGCCATCGCCACCACTATTGGCCCCATATATGCCTCCCTCAAGGGCAAGCCAAAGACCTGAAGTGGGGTCCCCTTCAAGAAGCAGCCTTCAGCAACACAAAGAATGGCATATCAACCGCTGTTGTTATCACTTTTCCTGTGCCACATGCACCTCTCCTTTTCTCCACCGATACCAATGATATCGCTATCGGGGCAGTAATCGAGCAGGTAGTTAATGGCTCGCCCCCTTAATTGATGTATATATAAACTGATGTTCTGTAATAAAGTTACTCAGTTGCTTTTATCTTGCCTTTAGAGTTACAGCCTCTCTCGACCTATCACAGAAGAAAACTGTCAAAGGTGGAATCCGGTTACTCTACCTTTGATTGAGAATTTCTGGTAGTGCACTATGCTGTCCACCCTTTTCATAATTACTTGGAAGGTACTTCCTTCATAATTCACTAGGACCACTTGCCTCTAATACATGCCTTAACTCGACAGTCTTCCTCCTGGTCTGCCCGTCAATAACGACATCTTGCCACAAGGGCTCAATACAATTGTACCCTTGAACAAATCTGTCGGAAAATGAATCCCGTTGTCAATGCCCTGTCAAGAAACCCATTGACTGCTATTAACCTTGGATATGATTATAATACCTTGGCAAATGCCCAATGAAAAGATACAGGTACAAAGCCTGTAGGACATACCGTACATCTCTATGTTAGGAGGATGTTTCCCCTCGACTCCAATGCTACCCTCTTCTGTGATATCAGTAATGGTAGATCCTTGATAATACTTGTTCCCATGCGCCAATAGATTTTTTATTCCATCCATTACCTTTCACATATCATGCACCCTTCTACAGCGGAGCTACTGAGACCAAATTCATTTAGCATGGCATTACTAAGGATGAAAATGATTGCGTTCGTGTCTGTACTTCATGCCAAATCTCAAGATTACATCAACGCACAGAATCATGAATGGGCACCTTTCCTCAACCTCATAGTTGCTTTGCCCACATTCACGTTATCTTAGTAGGTCCTGTACGAACATCAAAAGGATATCGTTACTTGTTTACCATCATTGACCGCTTCATTTGTCAGCATGAAGCCATCCTCATAAAAACTGCAATATCCTCCTCGTTTACATATGCCTTACGCTCAGGATGGATAGCGAGATTTGATATCCCTGAGCATATTACTTCTGACCAGGGTACCACTTTCACATCTCAATTGTGGACATGCTTAGTAAATCTGCTGGGAATCACACTACATAAAAAAACTGTCTACAACCCTGCTGTCAAC
>NC_090755.1:39340717-39350717 GCF_036898095.1 Palaemon carinicauda | reverse complement strand
GGATATTAAGAATTGCCATTGACTTTTTATCTTTTTTTCGTGGCCAAGTGGTTTAGTCACTGTCTATAAGAGCTTGCTGACCAGGGTTCGATCCCCGGTCGGTCACAACCTCTTGTCTTTGTGTGATTTCGCCTGGGGCTCTGATCCCGAGGTCGTTAAGAGAATCCAGATATTAATGTATCAAAAATTTTTATGGCTTATTTGAATATGAAAAACACGTCTAAATGTACAAAATTTATCATTAATCGAATGCCAAGTAACAAACTACCAATTAGCTACGATGGTTAAGATGGGTTGATTTCAATTCTAAGTACAAAACACCTGAATTCGACAGGTATAAGTACAGAAGAATTGTTATTGACTTTTATCTTTCTTAGTTACCAAGTGGTTTAGTCACTGTCTATACAAGCTTGCCGACCAGGGTTCGACTCCCTGCCGGTCACAAGCTCTTTTCTTTGTGTGATTTCACCTGGGGCTCTGATCCTGAGGTCGTTAAGAGAATCCAGACATTAATGTATCAAAAATTTATATGGCTTATTTGAATATGAAAAACATGTCTAAATGTACAAAATTTATCATTAATCGAATGCCAAGTAACAAACTACCAATTAGCTACGATGGTTAAGATGGGTTGATTTCAATTCTAAGTACAAAAGACCTGAATTCGACAGGTATAAGTACAGAAGAATTGTTATTGACTTTTATCTTTCTTAGTTACCATGTGGTTTAGTAACTGTCTATACAAGCTTGCCGACCAGGGTTCGATTCCCACCCGGTCACAAGCTCTTTTCTTTGTGTGATTTCACCTGGGGCTCTGATCCTGATGTCGTTAAGAGAATCCAGACATTAATATATCAAAAATTTATATGGCTTATTTGAATATGAAAAACATGTCTAAATGTACAAAATTTATCATTAATCGAATTCCAAGTAACAGACTACCAATTAGCTACGATGGTGAAGTTGGGTTGATTTCAATTCTAAGTAAAACAACTAAATTCGACTGGTATAAGTACAGAAGAATTGTCATTGACTTTTTATCTATCTTTGTGGCCAAGTGGTTTAGTCACTGTCTATACAAGCTTGCCGACCAGGGTTTGATTCCCGGCCGGTCACAAGCTCTTTTCTTTGTGTGATTTCACCTGGGGCTCTGATCCCGAGGTCGTTAAGAGAATCCAGACATTAATGTATCAGAAATTTATATGGCTTATTTGAATATGAAAAACACGTCTAAATGTACAAAATTTATCATTAATCGAATGCCAAGTAACAGACTACCAATTAGCTACGATGGTGAAGTTGGGTTGATTTCAATTCTAAGTAAAACACCTAAATTCGACTGGTATAAGAAGAGAAAAATTGTCATTGACTTTTTATCTTTCTTCGTGGCCAAGTGGTTTAGTCACTGTCTATACAAGCTTGCCGACCAGGGTTCGATTCCCGGCCGGTCACAATCTCTTGTCTTTGTGTGATTTCGCCTGGGGCTCTGATCCCGAGGTCATTAAGAGAATCCAGACATTAATGTATCAAAAATTTATATGGCTTATTTGAATATGAAAAACACGTCTAAATGTGCAAAATCTATCATTAATCGAATGCCAAGTAACAAACTACCAATTAGCCACGATGGGTTGATTTCAATTCTAGGTACAAAACACCTGAATTCGACAGGTATAAGTACAGAAGAATTGTCATTGACTTTTTATCTTTCTTCGTGGCCAAGTGGTTTAGTCACTGTCTATACAAGCTTGCCGACAAGGATTCGATTCCTGGCCGGTCACAAGCTCTTGTCATTGTGTGATTTCGGCTGGGGTTCTAATCCCGAGGTCGTTAAGAGAATCCAGACAATAATGTATCAAAAATTTATATGGCTTATTTGAATATGAAAAACACTTCTGAATGTACAAAATATATCATTAATCGAATGCCAAGTAACCAACTACCAATTAGCTATGATGGTGAAGATGGGTTGATTTCCATTCTAAGTACAAAACACATGAATTCGAGTGGTATAAGTACAGAAGAATTGGTATTGACTTTTTATCTATCTTTGTGGCCAGGTGGTTTAGTCACTGTCTATACAAGCTTGCTGACCATGGTTCGATTCCCGGCGGGTAACAAGCTCTTTTCTTTGTGTGGTTTCACCTGGGGCTCTGATCCCGAGGTCGTTAAGAGAATCCAGATATTAATGTATCAAAAATTTATATGGCTTATTTGAATATGAAAAACACGTCTAAATGTGCAAAATTTATCATCAATCAAATGCCAAGTAACAAACTACTAATTAGCTACGATGGTGAAGATGGGTTGATTTCAATTCTAAGTACAAAACACCTGAATTCGACAGGTATAAGTACAGAAGAATTGTCATTGACTCTTTATCTTTCTTCGTGGCCAAGTGGGTTTAGTAACTGTATATGCAAGCTTGCCGTCAAGGGTTCGATTCCTGGCCGGTTACAAGCTCTTGTCTTTGTGTGATTTCACCTGGTGCTCTGATCCCGAGGTCGTTAAGAGAATCCAGACAATAATGTATCAAAAATTTATATGGCTTATTTGAATATGAAAAACACGTCTAACTGTGCAAAATTTATAATTATTGAATGCCAAGTAACAAACTACCAATTAGCTACGATGGTGAAGATAGGTTGATTTCAATTCTAAGTACAAAACACCTGAATTCGACATGTATAATCACAGAAGAATTGTCATTGACTTTTTATCTTTCTTCGTGGCTAAGTGGTTTAGTCACTGTCTATACAAGCTTGTCGAACAGTGTTCGATTCCCGGCCGGTCACAAGCTCTTGTCATTTTGTGATTTCGCCTAGGGCTCTGATCCAGAGGTGGTTAAGAGAATCCAGACATTAACGTATCAAAAATTTATATGGCTTATTTGAATATGAAAAACACGTCTAACTGTGCAAAATCTATCATTAATCGAATGCCAGGTAACAAAATACCAATTAGCTACGATGGTGAAGATGGGTTGATTTCAATTCTAAGGTACAAAACACCTGAATTCAACAGGTAAAAGTACAGAAGAATTGTCATTGACTTTTTATCTTTCTTCGTGGTCGGGTGGTTTAGTCACTGTCTATACAAGCTTGCTGACCAGGGTTCGATTCCCGGCCGGTCAGAGGCTCTTGTCTTTGTGTGATTTCGCCTGGGGCTCTGATCCCGAGGTCGTTAAGAGAATCCAGACATTAATGTATCGAAAATTTATATGGCTTATTTGAATATGAAAAACACGTCTAAATGTGCAAAATTTATCATTAATCGAATGCAAAGTAACAAACTACCCATTAGCTACGATGTTGAAGCTGGGTTGATTTAAATTCTAAATAAAAAACACCTGAATTGGACAGGTATAAGTACAGAACAATTGTCATTGACTTTTTATCTTTCTTCGTGGCCAAGTGGTTTAGTCACTGTCTATACAAGCTTGCCGAACAAGGTTCAATTCCCGGCCGGTCACAAGCTCTTGTCTTTGTGTGATTTCAACTGGGGATCTGATCCCGAGGTCGTTAAGAGAATCCAGACATTAATGTATCAAAAATGTATATGGCTTATTTGAATATGAAAAAACACATCTAAATGTGCAAAATTTATCATTAATCGAATGCCAAGTAACAAACTACGAATATTTATATGAGTTTATGAATATATATATATATATATATATGTATATATATATATATATGTGTGTGTATATATATATATATATATATGAATATATATATATATATATATGTGTGTGTGTGTGTATGTATATATATATATATATATGTGTGGGTGTGAATGTATATATATATATATATATATGTTTATATATAGGTATATTTATATATATATATATATATATATACATATATATATATATATATATATATATTATATATATATATATATATATGTATGTATGTATACATAAATATATATATATATATATATATATTTATATATATATACCCATATATATATATATATATATATGATATATATATATAAATATATATATATATATATATGTATATATATGTATATATGTATATATATATATATATATATACATATATATATATATATATATATATTTATATTTATATATATATATATAATATATATATATATATATCATATATATATATATATATATGTATATATATATATATATATATATACATATATATATGTATGTATATATACATATATATGTATAAAAAGAAAAAAAAAATATATATATATATGTATGTATACATTCTTACCAAGCTGGTCTAGTGTAGAGTATATTATTTATGCATTTATTTTACTTATGTATTTCATTGGTATGGTTGAGAGAGGAATAGCCAGCTCTTGAGATATGTTCCTCTATTATTATCATTATTATTATTACTAGTTGGAAAAGCAAGATGCTTGGAGCCCAGGGGCCCAACAGGGAAAAATAGCCCAGTGAGGAAAGGAAATAAGGAAATGAATAAATGAAGAGAACAAATTAACAATAAATCATTCTAAAAAAAGTAACAACGTCAAACACTACATGTTATTTATAAACTATTAACAATATAAAAAACAAATATGTCATAAATAAACTATAAAAAGACTCATGTCAGCCTGGTCGACAAAAAAACATTTGCTCCAACTTTGAACTTTTGAAGTTTTACTGATTCAACTACCCGATCAGGAAGATCATTCCACAACTTGGTAACAGCTGGAATAAAACTTATAGAATACTGTGTAGTATTGAGCCTCATGATGGAGAAGGCCTGGATATTAGAATTATCTGCCTGCCTAGTATTACGAACAGGATAGAATTGTCTAGGGAGATCTGAATGTAAAGGATGGTCAGAGTTATAAAAAATCTTATACAACATGCATTATGAACTAATTGAACGACGGTGCCAAAGATTAATATCTAGATCAGGAATAAGAAATTTAATAGACCGTAAGTTTCTGTCCAACAAATTAAGATGAGAATCAGCAGCTGAACACCAGACAGGAGAACAATACTCAAAACAAGGTAGAATGAAACAATTAAAACACTTCTTCAGAATAGATTGATCACCGAAAATCTTGAAAGACTTTCTCAATAAGCCTATTTTTTGTGTAATTGAAGAAGACACAGACCTTATATGTTTCTTAAAAGTAAATTTGCTGTCGAGAATCAAACCTAAAATTTTGAAAGAGTCATACAAATTTGAAGAAACATTACCAATACCGAGATCCGGATGTTGAGGAGCCACCGTCTTTGACCTACTTACAATCATATTTTGAGTTTTGTTAGGATTCAACTTCATACCCCATAATTTGCACCATGCACTAATTCTAGCTAAATCTCTATTAAGGGATTCACCAACCCCAGATCTATATTCAGGGCATGGAATTGATGCAAAGAGAGTAGCATCATCTGCAGATGCAACAAGCTTGTTTTCTAGGCCAAACCACATGTCATGTGTATATAGTATGAAAAGTAATGGGCCAAGGACACTACCATGTGGAACACCGGATATCACATTCCTATAATCACTATGGTGCCCATCAACAACAACTCTTTGAGATCTATTACTTAAAAAATCATTAATAATGCTAAGAAACGACCCACCCACTCCCAACTGTTTCAGTTTTTAAAACAAGGGCCTCATGATTAACACAGTCAAAGGCAGCACCAAAATCAAGACCAATCATACGAATTTCCTGACCAAAATCAAGGGATTTCTGTACAGCATTGGAGATTGTAAGAAGGGCATCACATGCTCCAAGGCCTTTACCAAATCCAAATTGCAAACTAGGGAGTAGATGATTACCTTCAGCAAACCTATTAAGACGTTTTGCCAGAAGACGTTCAAAAACTTTAGATAATATGGGAGTTATGGAAATTGGGCGGTAATCAGTGGGACTTGAGCTACCACAAACACATTTACATAGAGGAGTAACATTACCAATTCTCCAACAAGCGCTAAAAGCTCCTCTTCTTACTTGCGCAAAATAACATGTAACTTTGGAACTAAGAAATCTGCTGTCTTTATAAAAAAACAAAGGAAAAATACCATCTGGGTCCACACTTCCATAAGCATCAAGGTCCACCAACTGACCTTTAATCTCACGAGATCAAAAAGCTAAACTAGTAAGTTTAGCCTCAGGAAAACAGGAATGAGGAAGTTCAAGTTTTTCATTACTCTGTTTACTGTCAAAAACATCAACCAAGAGGGTTGCCTTTTCCTTTGGACAGTAAGTGACTGAGCCATCTGGTTTAAGTAAAGGAGGAACTGTTGCATCTACCCCAAAGAGTGCAGATTTAAGGGTAGACCACCATTTATGTTCCTGATTTGTATCAAAAAGTGTTTCTTTTATGGATAAATTGTACTCCTTTTCAGTTGAGACATAAACTCTCTGAGCAAAAGCTCGAAGCTGAGTATAGTTGTTCCAGGTCAAATCTGATCTGTTACCCTTCCAAAGGTGATAGGCCTCCTGCTTCTCCAAATAAGCCTGTCTACAATCATCATTAAACCACGGTTTGTCCTTCACTCGGTACCTTAGCACACGAGAAATGATACGCCTAACAATTATGTTGACTAGATTCTCATTCAAAGGGACAACAGGATCTACACTATTATATAATTGTGACCAATTCAAGCACAAAAGATCATGCAAAATCCCATTCCAGTCTGCTTGGGATTTCATATAAATTTTACAAGAATATGATATATCAGGGACAGGTTGCTCAGTCTTCACTAATAATGAAATCAAGGCATGATCAGATGTCCCGACTGGAGAACCAACCTTACTAGTTATAACGTCAGGGGAGTCAGTGTACACGAGGTCCAAGCAATTACCAGACCTGTGAGTAGCTTCATTTATGATTTGCTCACAGCCTGATTCAGAGGCAAAGTCTAAAGCTCTTAAGCCATGACGGTCGGTAGGAGAGATAGAACTTAACCAATCCCTATGGTGAGCATTAAAATCACCAATAAAGACTAAAGAAGCCTTTCTATCATATTCTTTTATCTTAGCCATATTGGTAAGAAGACAATCGAAGATAGAATCATCCATGTCTGGATTCCGGTAGATCGAACACAAATAAAAGTTGTTATGCCTGCCACAAACTTTTATTACCTGAATTTCATGACATCCACATTGATAGTAGGACTTATGAGAAGCAGGGTACTCGGTCCTAATATACACCGCCATTCCCCTGGCCCTAGGGATGGCATCACATTTCAACATTATTGGCTTCTTAAACCCAGTTATAAGGAGCTCAGATGAGTGCCTCATTTTAGAAACCAAAGTTTCTGAGCACAAAAGAATATCATACTGTCTGGACGCAACTGTAAGGTCTTGGATATTTGCATGAAGACCACAAATATTGCAATACAGAAGACGACATTGACGAAATCTAGGACGTACTGGTCCCAGATTTTGCTCAATGTGTCCAGACAGCATAAGAATTAATAGAAATAAAAAAGAGACATCATGCTTAAAAATTGTATCAACAAGAATTATAACAAAAACAATATGTACAGAATTATAAATAAAGTGATTGATGATACCCATAGACTATAGTAAAAAGTCGGAAAAACTGGTCAACATGGAGGAGCCAATACACCATGCAAGGGTAAATACCCTCCAGGATAGCCACTTCAACTGAAGGGACGACAGTAAGGATGGTTTTGAGAAGAAAAAAGAGTCAGAAAAAGGAAAAGACAACCTCTTGATAAACCACCAGGCATCCATGGCCCTTCTATTAAGCCTGCCCAACACACCATCTCAAAAAAAAACAAGAGGAAGAAAAAATAATAATAATAAGATAGAATAGTGTGCCTGAGTGTACCCTCAAGCAAGAGAACTCTAACCCAAGACAGTGGAAGACCATGGTACAGAGGCTAATGCACTACCCATGACTAGAGAACAATGGTTCAATTTTGGAGTGTCCTTCTCCTAGAAGAGCTGCTTACCATAGCTAAAAGAGTCTCTTCTTCCCTTACCAAGAGGAAAGTACACTGAACAAATTGCAGTACAGTAATTAACCCCTTGGGTGAAGAAGTGTTAAGTATCTCATTGTTGTCAGGTGTATGAGGACAGACGAGAATATGTAAAGAATAGGCCAGACTATTCTGTGTAAGTGTAGGCAAAGAAAAAATAAGCCGTGACCAGAGAGAGGGATCCAATGCATTACTGTCTGGCCAGTCAAAGGATCCAATACCTCTCTTGTGGTAGTATCTCAATGGGCGGCTGGTGGTCTGGCCAACCTACTACCGCTAGTGTAGGTATAAGTTTGGTATGTGAATTACGTAAAGCTTTCATTGTTAATTTCATTGTATTAGTTGTTGAAGTCAGTATATGTAAATTTACGTTAGTTTCATTTATTAACTTTTAAATTCACTCATTTTGTTACAAAGTCTTTTGTAATGGGCTTATGAGTGTTATTTGACCAAACGTGGTATGAACGAAGGCTTTTGTAAATCTCTTTTATATTGTTATGAAGTACTGAGTTATGTTTGTGAGAGAATATGGAATTCTTATATTTGCCACATGTTTTGGATGGTTCTTGTAAACGGTAAGAGGGCGAAGCTGCCTAAGGGAGAGAGAGTTGCCTTGAAAGCATGGTTCCTTCCCCTGAAATTTTATTTTGTTGGAAACTCTGCTGTCACTGGAATCCGGCCCCCAAGCCACGACAATAATCTATTCAGAACATTTTAGAAATTATTAAGGTAATATATGTGCCCTAAGGATGCATAGGGAAGAGGAGAACCAGCTTACCCTATGAATTAACCAACATCTCCTCTCTCAAGTACCTCGTGCGTGTCCTCTCCATAGTGTATAAATTTCAAATATAACATAAATCGTGTGTAGTTTGTTGAAACATTTAGGAAGACTTCCGTTTTCAGTTTTTTGTTTTATTACATTTGCTAGAGTTATATAATTTTTTTTTTTAACTGGCTCTTTGCAAGTGAGAAATGTGAAGTATATTTGTATCTCTATCTGGTTACTTCGTGTGAGTTAGAATTTGTAAGTTTTTCAGGTACTTTATATAATGTCTTAAAGAGATTAATCCATAGAATGTTAAAGGTTAATTACTTCCATTAAGTATCAACATTGAATGTTGGTGTGATGTTGGTGTAAAATTTAGTATACAGTGAAACAATTGATTATATAATTTTCAAAGTGCAAACATTCCTTTTTGGTTAATCTAAGTTTTGCTCAGATGTAATATTTTGAGTGATCTATTTGATATTTCTGCATCATATGCTAGCTTTATTTTGTTTGATAGAGCTTTCATTGGAGGGAAAAAATAAATGTTCGAGATACATGTTGTAGTTGCCAGTTAATGAATTTTGAACGAAATCCTCTGAAATTTGTTGAAATATTTTGACGACGACTGTACCAAGCTAAGATTTGAAAACAATGCCTATACTGATAACCCCGTACTCAAAGCAATAAGGGCCATGGCCAGAGAAGGGATAACAATAGACAGCTAGCTGTCGTATGGATGTTCTGATATCCAGCACCAAACCCAATTACTACTATGTCTAGTAATTTCTGTTGGTCATCCAGATTCTCAGCTTGTTGCTGCCTCAGTAATAGGATAAGGTATATCAGATATTTATAAAATTCAATACTGTGATAACCAAACACTGGAAAAGTCGGTAATCTGCAGAGCTAGTGGACTCAATTTACAATTTACCTGTTTCAGGCTCGTCATTAATAGATCCATAAAATGTTTCTATCAATTAAGTGGCTGTACTATTATTATGCTGCTGCTGCTGCTGATTATTATTATTATTATTATTATTATTATTATTATTATTATTATTATTATTATTATTATTATTATTAGCTAAGCTAAAACACTAGTTGAAAAAGCAAATGCTATAAGCCCAAGGCCTCCAGCATGGAAAAATAGCCCATTGAAGGAAGGAAATACGGAAATAAATAAATGAATTTATTAAATTTACTGCACAAGCGTAAATATGGAATGATTATTTAGGATATGGTAATCAAAATTTTG
>NC_090755.1:39318217-39335717 GCF_036898095.1 Palaemon carinicauda | reverse complement strand
CATGTTTTTACTTTGAATCTGATTTGTTAATGAGGTTTTACCGTTCGCCTAAGAGATCTAGTGAAAACACATGGAGCGAAAAGCGACAAATTGTGCTACCTCTTTCTGTTAGGAATTCTGTATGGAAATGGCTCATGATGCCTATGGAGGACATTTAGGAATTCATAAGACCTATTGTAAGATTTTGAATAGTTTCTTTTGGCCTAATATAAAAAAGGATGTAGCAGAATTTGTTCGCACTTGTCATGTATGTCAGATATCAGGAAAACCTAACCAGGTAATACCCAAGGCACCTTTACAACCGATCTTAGTCCCTGATGAACCTTTTAGTAAGATAATTATAGATAACGTTGGTCCTTTACCAAAAACCAAGAAAGGTAATCAATACTTGCTCACTTTAATATGTCCTACGACCCGATATCCTATTGCCATCCCTCTTCGTAACATTTCTGCTAAGAGCATTGCTAATTCTTTACTGAAAGTTTTCACGAATTTCGGTATCCCAAAGGAAATACAAAGTGATAGAGGTTCAAATTTCACCAGTGACCTTTTTGCCCAGGTACTTAAAGAACTAAATATCAAACAGACTTTGTCTGCTGCCCAGAGTCTCAGGGTGCCCTCGAGCGTTGGCACCAAACTTTCAAGAGTATGCTTAGGAAATTTTGTGTTGAAAGTAAACTTAAGTGGGATGAGGGCATTGATTTTCTTCTATTTGCTATCAGGGAAGTTCCCCATGAGTCCCTTGGGTTTTCACCCTACGAGATGTTGTTTGGGAGGTCAGTTAGAGGACCTCTTTCAGTAATTAAAGAGGAATGGTCTAGCCAAACCATTCAACAATATATGAATAAACTTAAAAGCACATTAATGCAGGTTAGGAAAATTGCTGGGGAGAAATTAAGGGGTCAACTGATCTTAATGAAGAGAAACTATGATGAAGCTTGTAAAGTTAGAAAATTTAAACCTAATGACCTTGTGTTAGCCTACCTTCCTGTCCCTGGTTCCCCTCTTAAAGCTAAGTTTTGTGGGCTCTATCCCATCATAAAAAATGTAAACAATAATACCTACATTATCAGAACTCCAGATCGTAGAAAACCCACTTACATCATTCATGTTAATTTACTCAAGGCTTATCACTCTAGGGAAACTGGAAATGGTTCTTATGAGACGGTTGTTAATCTTAATTTTAAGGTACACACCAGGAGAGGACAATTCATTGGAAGACCTTATTGCTTCCTCCATGCCACAAACCAATACTGAGGTTCTAAATAACCTGGATCTATTCCTGAGCCACCTCTCTCCTTGGCAGTCGCAAGACTTAAAGAATGTAATCTCCAGCCATCCAACTCTTTAATGATTTTCCCAGGAAAAGTGATTTGCTGCTACATGACATCGAGCTGGTTCCTGGTACAGCACCCATTAGTCAGCAGTCCTATCGTGTGGGTCCGGAGAAGAGCAAAATGAAGGAGGAAGTCGAATATCTTCTCCGGCATGGTCTAGCAAGACCGAGTAAATCCCCATGGGCTTCACCTTGCATCCTAGTTCCAAAAGAGGACGGTAGCTACAGATTTTGTACAGACTATAGAAAGATTAATAATGTCACCATTAAAGATTCCTACCCTTTGCCACTCATTGATGATTTAATAGATTCAGTAGGATAAGCAAAGTTTGTAACGAAGATAGACCTCTTAAAGGGCTATTATCAGGTAGGATTAACTGGAAAAGCTAAGTTAATATCTGCTTTCATTACACCCTTTGGACTCTTTCAGTACGAGGTCATGCCTTTTGGCCTTACCAACGCCCCATCTACCTTTCAGCGCCTTGTAAACTTCATCATCCAAGATTTGGAAGGTGTTTATTGTTACCTTGATGATATAGTAGTCAATGGACAGACTTGGGAAGAACATTGGAATAGGCTCAAGTGTTTGTTCCGTAGGTTAGAAGAGGCTGGATTAACCATAAATCTTAAAAAATCTTTCTTTTGTAAAGCTACTGTTACCTACATGGGCCACATTGTTGGGGATGGTAATGTTCGACCAAAAACTGCCAATGTAGAAGCTATTCTAGAGTACCCTGTTCCGACCACCAGAAAGTACTTATAAAGATTCTTAGGGTTAATCTCATACTACAGGAGATTCTGTAAGAACTTTTCTTCAGTTGCTGCCCCTTCAACATCCCTAACCAGTCCCAACGTTAAATTCATTTGGACTGAAGAATGTCAAGCCTCTTTTGAAGCCTAAAAGCTGTTTTTAATAAACAACCCTGTTCTTAAATCCCCCAATTTTAACAAGCCTTTTATCCTTCAAATAGATGCTAGCGATGCGGGAGCTGGAGGGGTGCTACTCCAAGAGTCAGACGGTATACTTCACCCAGTCGGCTACACCTCCACTAAGTTCAAGCATCACCAGAAGTCCTACAGCACCATTGAGAAGGAAGCACTTAGTTTGGTACTCGCCTTGCAAAAATATGAATGCTACTTACTAGGTGCTACTGAGGTACTAGTCTTCACCGACCACAACCCCTTTACCTTCCTCGACAAGATGAAGTCCCACAACCAACGTCTAATACGCTGTTCCATCTATCTGCAGAAGTTCCCTCTGCAGATCCGCCACATCAGAGGAACCGAAAACATAATGGCAGATGCCTTGTCACGACTGCGTCCTTAACATGATACCTCTTTCACCAGTCTACAGTATCTTACGTCTTCGCCTCATTGGCCTCTTTTTCTATGAGCCACTCTGTTGGGCTCGTCTTCTAAGGGGGGGGGGGTCACCTATCTGCCAGATTGGCATCTTGATTTTGTATATATCTCTAATTTTAATTTGTGGAAATGTACAGTTCATTCCTGTACCTGTTTTTAAGATCCTTGGCTGGATCTTTAGTTATCCCGTTTTTAGAGTGCTTTCTGTTTTCCCCGCCTTCTTTAAGTTTTCTTCGGACCACTTATTTCATGCATAGTTAGTCTCACCTAGTCCTCTACTGTGATAAGTGTCCTATTGGAGTAGCTGTCTTCTTATTCTTCAGTTTTTGTAATGTATTAATGTTCTTTTATATAAATCTTCAGTGAACCTTAGTGAAATTGGTAACGTGACTTATATTTAAAATTTAGTATGTTAAGGTTTATTGATTTTGGTATTTGTGCGGTGCAGGATTGTTTGAGTGTTTTCTTGTTTATTTCGGTGAGAAAGGGATTAACGTAATTAAGTAAACTGTTTCAATAGTAAAATGTTAAATTTTGTTCTGTTTTGAAATTAAACCTTTCCTTACTTATTTTATGTGACCTATGGAACTTATTCTCTGAACCTTGGCCATGAAGCCGTCACAATATATATATATATATATATATATATATATATATATATATATATATATATATATATATATATATATATATATATATATATATATATATATATATATATATATATATATATATATATATAGTGGAAGATTATTTTTTCTTTTATTTTTATTTATTTTTGGTTGTTTGCCAAATCGAGAGAGAGAGAGAGAGAGAGAGAGAGAGAGAGGGGGGGGGGTAGTTAGTGTATAGATTGTTTGTTGAGAAAGACTGTTGGTATAACTGAGGTAGTTTGTTGGTTTTCAGCTAGGTTCGGACAGTGGTGAATGTCCTGAGTAAATGCTTTTTTTATTTGACTGCAGCCAGATGCATTTGTGTGAATGCTGAACTTATCATTATTATTATTTTTCACCACCGTAGAGGTGTTTGTTTACTCTTTCTTTGATTATAGTGCGATAGTTTAATTAGATAGGAGTGTTCGTAAGTGTTTTTCTTTTTTATTCTGCAGGCCGTAATTCCTACTTTGGAAAGTTATTATTTTGTGATTATTGGCCAATTGTTGCTGGCCTGGACTATGATTATGATTAGTTTGCTCTGAACGATTTTATATGATAGTGATGTCATAATGATCCAGGCCGTCTAAATTAATTTCTGTTTGGATTACTGATGATAAGAATTAAGATGATGATGATTACTATGATTAACTGACCCCTGTATAAAGAGAGAGTGTGGTAGATTTTGACTCGGGATACTACCGTTTACCATTAAGTTTTGGCAGTGGCTCTTGTATGGACGACGGTGTCCACACAGTCATACGTACAGTATATATATATATATATATATATATATATATATATATATATATATATATATATATATATATATATATATATATATAGAGATAGAGATAGATAGAGATAGATAGATCTAGATAGATAGAGATAGATAGATCTAGATAGATCTAGATAGATAGATCTAGATAGATCTAGATAGATAGATCTAGATAGATCTAGATAGATAGATCTAGATAGATCTAGATAGATAGATCTAGATAGATCTAGATAGATAGATCTAGATAGATCTAGATAGATAGATCTAGACAGAGATAGATAGATAGATCTAGACAGAGATAGATAGATAGATCTAGATAGATCTAGATATATATATGCTCTAAAAACTTTGCTGTGGTTATTATTTTAGTTTTAAGTGTATTTTGTTCTTGGTGTCAGGTTTTGTGAATGTATTTTATTCAGAGTATTGGCTTATTTGAATATTTCATTTAGTTTCAAGTATACTAAGTTAAATTGTTGTTGATTTAGGATTAAGTGATTATTTTTTTTCAAGGATTTTAGTATTAAGGATTAATAACCGATATTTGGATGAAGGAATTTATTAAGCGATTGTTGTAGTTGTAAGGAAATATAGTTTTAAGGTCATGTTTAGTTTTCAATATCCTTCCTTTCCAAGAGTTCAGCTGTATGATAACGTAAGGGGAGAGTTTGTGCTGAGGAGACATTTGTCTGTTTAGAGTGATCTATGGTGTGGGGATTGTTTTTTTGTGACATCCAGTCACATTATTTTGGCGCCCGAACAGGAACTGCCGAGGGGGGACTGAATTAGGATTAGAAATTAGATTTAAGACTGGAAAAAAATGGAAGCGCAAAACAAACTATTAAGGGAGGAATTGCGGTTCATTAAAGAGCGTGAGTAAAAGTTGTCCATAGAGAAATTGTTGCTGGAAATTAAGAGGCTGGGTTGTGGTTCATCTGCAGGGCTACCACTTCCTCTACAAAGGTACCAATGTTTGTCCATGTCAGTGTATCCTTTATATTTTGTGTATGAGGATATATATAACCGTTTCTGGTCTTTGTAGGCTTGATTATTTTGTTTTCTCATGACTTAGAAATTGTTTCAATCCAGTCATTTGAAAATTGGATGACACACATACAGCATAGAAAGTTCCAGTTCTCTTTTGTTATTTGGCGTTTGTTGCTTCACGAATTGTCTCTCTATGGATAAAAAACAAAGCAAATCTAATGATAATGGTTCATCTCCTCAATTTTAGCACTGAATATCCTGCTCAAGTTGGAAATGGTTTGCAGCCTCAAGCTGTCTGGAATCAAGTGCAAGATTTCCATACCGTCAATGACTATGCACTTATGTGAAGGCCCAATGATGATACAAGTTCAGAATGTAATTGATTAACTTCACCCATGTTCACTGATGTCCTGATCTTCTCGGCCTATCAGCAACAGATCTTGCATGCAACATTTATTTGTGATTCTTGTGAGTCTAGTGAGTCTTTGGATACATATTCATTTACACTGTTCCATCTTTTCGGGCTCTTGTCATCGGTGCTGGGATCAATTGTGTTTGTTATCATGTGAAACTCATTGTGAGATTCAGCATGTAATGCTCATCTTACTTCACTTTTGTTGGTACACGCGAGCAGAGTATCGCTCTGGAACACATCTCTAGCGTATGATGAAAACTTGTGGTGGCCAATTGACTCCTGCTCACCAATGCTTCTGGATGATCTTGACACCATCAAGAAAAGACCTATGTTCTGTTCTTCCTTCAGATAGCTCTAAGATTCATTCACAAGCGATGTCTTTTCTTTGGGGTTTGGTTAGAGAAAGATGACATATTATTTTGAAGTAGCCTTTCCCACAATCCAAGCGACTTGTACCAACCGTGTGTCACACAATTGTACATAATTCCTTTTGTATATATTATGCTTGTATCTGCGCTCTTCCCTAGCACTAAAAAGAACCTGAATGATCATGTCTCCGGTTTTGCTCTGTGACATCGTCTGTCTCACGAACATGTTATGTCCTGTTGCCTTGAGGTTTTGTATATAAAGGAGAGTGTTCCTTAATAAACAACTCGGTTGATTGCATCCTGCCTTTGAGTTCACAACCCTCTCTCGGCACCGTCACATTGGTGACCCGAAAGTCGACTCGCTCCCACTGCCTTCCACCCCCACCTCCCTCGCCCCTCCATCGTTGGTACTATGACGGGCTCTACTACAGCAGTTGGAGCTGCGGCCGCCCCATTGAAACTTTCACCGTTCGCCAGCTCAGAGGCATTTGCTTGGTTTCAGCGCGCAGAAGTCTAGTTTCGCATCAACGGCGTGACTCGTTCAACCTCCAAAGCAGATTATGTTCTCGCAGCGATACCCGAGGACACCTTCCCGGAAATATCCGACTGGCTTTGTGAACAAGGAGACACGCCAATAGCGTATGACGCCCTCAAAACATACCTTCTGCAGCAGTACTCACCGTCGCCAGCCGCCCGTGTAGCAAAGCTTTTTCAGCTCTCGCAACAACTGTTGGGGGACCAAAGGGCTTCGCTTGCCCTCAGGGAAATGACCAGTATCGCTCGCCTTCAAGCTGCCGCAGACGGCTCTCCTCGTGAGGTGAACCTACTTCGTGCCCTTTGGATACGCCGTTTACCCGGACCTATACGTGCTGCCATACCCGATGTCGATAGTTTACCCATAAAGGACTTGATGACCAAAGCCAACGCCCTTATGGACAGCCACTTCAAGACCTCCATCAACGCCTCCACCCCTGACGAAGAGGATGCCTATTCAACGTCAACTGAAGCTGACATGAATGCCGTAGGACATACACGCCCACACCGTGACGTGCCGAAGCAGAGACAAAGCCACCCACCACCCACCAATCGCTCGCGCCCCAACAAACGACTTCTACAGCCACTTACTACCTCCTTTCCGCCGCAGTTTTGCTACTACCACTTCAGATTCGGGGCAACTGCGAAGAAATGTGCGGAGGATTGTCAGTGGCCAAAAAACGTGTAAGTAGGCCATCGCTTGTGGCGGTGGCCTCCTGTGTTTCTAATCTTTTCTTTTTACAGGATGCAGGAACGGGCGTGCGATTTTTGGTACACACGGGTGCTTGTCGTTCTCTTTTGCCAAGCAAACTCTTCAAGACACGACGTAGTCTGTCTACATCTGCCGACGTCCGCTTGGTAGCTGCCAACGGATCTGCGATACCCACCTACGGTTACGAGAACCTCACATTATCGGTTGGAAACGGTAAATTAAATTGGAAGTTTCTCGTTGCTGACGTCACCATGCCAATCCTCGGTGCGGATTTCCTCTTTCATTTCCACCTTCTGGTTGATGTCACCCACCAACTATTGGTCAACGCAGACTCGTACTTGTCGACACCTCTTCAACCCGCCCCCTCTAACCTCGCTCTCCACATTAGCGCACCCACGGATGCCTACGCCCACCACCTCACGTCGTACCCGGAAGTTTTCCGTCCTGAACTTCGCCAAACGCCCACGGTTCCTGCCAAGAACGGTATTTATCACCATATCAAGACGACGGGACCCCCAGTCTCCGCAAAATTCAGATGTCTGGCACCGGAACGGTTGGCAGCCGCCAAACAGACGTTCGCCGAAATGGAGGAAATGGGCCTTTGCCAAAAGGCCTCCAGCCCATGGTCGTCACCCTTACACATCATTTTGAAGAAAGACGGCTCCCTCCGTCCGTGCGGGGATTACAGGCGCCTGAACATGCAAACAGAACCGGATCACTACCCCCTCCCAAACATTGCCGACGTGACCTCCTACCTGCACAAAGCAAAGGTTTTCTCTACGCTCGATCTCCTGAAGGGGTATTATCAGGTGCCTATGAACCCAGAAGACATCCCCAAGACTGCCATCACCACTCCGTTTGGTACATACACCTTCAATTACTCCTGTTTTGGCCTTCGTAATGCTGGGGCCACGTTCCAACGTCTCATGGATGGCATCTTAGGGGACCTCCCTTTCTGTGTATGTTATGTGGACGACATACTTGTGTTCTCAACCTCAAAAGAGGAACACCTCCGTCACCTGAGCATCGTGCTCGACAGCCTGCAACAAAACGGCCTCGTAGTCCGGTACGACAAGTGTACCTTTGGCGCCAACGAAGTGTCGTTCTTAGGGCACCGCATCACTCCTGAAGGTGTCCACCCCCTCCCTGAGAAGGTAGCAGCCGTTCAGAACTTCCCCGTGCCCTCGGCCGTCAAAGCTCTGCAGGAATTCTTGGGCATGATCAGCTATTATCACCGTTTTCTGCCAGCCATTGCCGCCATTCTTGCTCCCCTCTACGCCTCCCTCAAGGGCAAGCCGAAGGACCGGAAGTGGGGTCCCCTTCAAGATGCAGCCTTCTGCAATGCAAAGAAGGCCCTATCAACTGCTACGGCTCTCACTTTTCCTATCCCACATGCCCCTCTCCTTCTCTCCACCGCTGCCAGCGACGTCGCTATTGGTGCAGTACTCGAGCAGGTGGTCAACGGCTAGCTCCGCCCATTGGCCTTCTTCAGCAGAAAACTGTCCAAGGCAGAATCGGGTTATTCTACCTTCGATCGAGAATTGCTGGCGGTGCACTTGGCTGTCCGTCACTTTCGCCATTTCTTAGAAGGTACGCCCTTCGTCTCATTCGCACAGACCACATGCCTCAGGTGCACGCCTTTACTCGACAGTCTGATGCCTGGTCCGCCCGGCAACGCCGACATCTCTCCGCCGTGGCTGAATACAATTGCACCCTTCAATACGTCCCTGGGAAAATTAATCCCGTTGCCAATGCCCTGTCAAGAAACACGTTGGCTGCCGTTCAACTGAGATTGGATTACAACGACCTGGCTGAAGCCCAACGACAGGATCCAGAGTATCAAGCATGTAGGACATCCTGCACGTCCCTCCGTTGGGAAGACTTTCCCCTCGAAGACTCCAACACCACCCTCCTCTGTGACGTCAGTACTGGCAGACCGCGACCTTGGATTCCTGCTTCCATGCGACGACAGGTATTTGATTTCATTCACGGCCTTTCACATCCCTCGTGCCGTTCTACTGCACAGCTGCTGAAGGCAAAGTTCATTTGGCACGGCATTTCTAAGGATGCTAAGGATTGGGTCCACGCCTGTACTTCTTCCCAAACTTCCAAAGTACATCGACACACGAATTCAGGAGTGGGCACCTTTCCTCAACCTCAGCGTCGTTTCACACATATTCCCGTCGACGTTGTAGGCCCCCTACCCACATCACAAGGACATCGTTACCTGTTTACCATCATCGACCGCTCCACCCGTTGGCCTGAAGCCATTCCCATGGAAACTGTAACGTCCGCCTCATGTACATCTGCCTTACTCTCTGGATGGATTGCAAGATTTGGTATCCCTGAACATATTACTTCTGACAGGGGAACCACTTTCACCTCTCAATTGTGGACATCATTAGCGAATCTCCTGGGCATCACCCTACGTCAGACAACGGCCTACAACCCCGCTGCCAATGGAATGGTTGAATGTTTTCATCGCACCCTCAAAGCAGCTTTGATGTCCCGCTGCAAGGATTTATACTGGTTTACTCAGCTTCCCTGTGTCCTCCTGGGACTAAGGACCACTCCTAAATACACCCTCGACGTCTCGACAGCTGAAATGGTGTATGGCGACCCGTTGGTCGTCCCTGCCGAATTTTTTCCTTCTACAACCTCCTCCGACGATCTCCAGTGCATACGTCATGTCGTGGGAAAATTTACTCCATGCCACCAGACTTACAAGCCCCCAGCGAAGCATCACATACCAACAGACTTGCACTCTGCAACGCACGTCTTCCTTCGCAACGACACTACCAAGCCACCACTAACGCCCCCTTACACGGGCTCTTTCCTTGTGATCCAACGCAGTCCGAAAGCATTCCTACTAAACATTCGTGGCAAAGAAGACTTGGTCTCCATTGATCGTCTAAAACCTGCTTATCTCCTGCCAGATGACCCGCCTACAGTTCGCCTCTCTAGATCAGGGCGCCCTATTTAACTTGTACAGTATGTCATTTTTAGGGGGGGAGCCATGTACCAACTGTGTGTCACACAATTGTACATAATTCCTTTTGTATATATTATGCTTGTATCTGCGCTCTTCCCTCGCACTAAAAAGAACCTGAATGATCATGTCTCCGGTTTTGCTCTGTGACATTGTCTGTCTCACGAACATGTTATGTCCTGTTGCCTTGAGGTTTTGTATATAAAGGAGAGTGTTCCTTAATAAACAACTCGGTTGATTGCATCCTGCCTTTGAGTTCACAACCCTCTCTCGGCACCGTCACAGACTACATTTCAAGGAGATCTGTTACGAAACTCCTGTAAAGTGGTTGGTCTTTCACAACAACATTTATGAGGCCATCTTTGACCTACTTTGCAATGATTTATATAAATGATTTATAGATTATTCATGTAAACTATCAGAAGATATGGAGTGGCTTAGCAGGGTAGATAAGAATTTTAGTGATTTTACATTCTGACTCTGATTTTGACTTGCACTCCACACCCCTGGGAAAAGCTTTGCCATTCTAGCAAATAATATAACATACATACTGACAAATACCGAAAATGTACGTTTTTAAGAAAAGATCACCAGAAAAAATTCATATGTGAACAGTAGAGATATAGTGGATTCCAAAAAGGATTTCATATTGCTTTTTATCTAAAAATCACCTGACCATTTTTTCGAACATAAGGAACCGGACTAATAGTAAGAGGCAGCATTTGCATTTGATTAAAACTCTTCACATCTGGTCAGCTTCAGGTGTGGAGCCCTGTGCCTATGGGAATTACAGGTGTCATGGATGCTTTAGGGACAATAGGGTTTCATCACAAAGGCTGAAAGAGAATCCTCAGGGCTTCTCCCTTTTCCCAAGAAGGTTGAATAATAGGGTTCCGGGTGGGATTTGAATAATACTTGCATTGACAATATTCGACTTCAAAATAAAAGTTGTAATTCATTTGCTTCTTAAACCCCTTTGCCACAAATAAAAGAAAATTTGGAAAATATTTCTCTTGATATTGTGAAATGTGTATAGTATTTTTGTTATTAAACAACTAACTCTAAAATTCATTGTCATTTTCTTTCCTCATTCTCCGATTTCTATTCTTCGCATTTAAAAGACTCGGCATTAAAGAATTTTAATTTTTTCCTCTTATCTTCCATCATTGAAATTATGATTAAACTTTTTTATATCTCAACACTCTATGTTTATGAACCCTTCTTATACTGAGCATCTCACTGAGAGTTTATACTTCAGGGAGATACATTGTTTCCTTGTTACCCATAGTTTGGAAGATGAGAACTTTTTTATGTAATTATATACATATCAGAATATCGAGAAATAATGACCTATAACTCTTGAAATAAGTATATTAATTTACAGGTTATCTCATTTATGTTTGCCCATAATCATCCCCCATAAAATAATATTAACCTATTTGATTCCAATTGTAATCAAATGATAATGACTATTGTTCATCAAGTTACATAGTACATTAAGTTTATTCAATCAAAGAACTGTTGCCTATGTGTAGAAAAATAGAAGTGATAATCTATAGCAGCTTTCACACCATACATAACCTTAGTGCTAGTCTAGGGCACAGTCCATCAGAAGTCAGACCATCTTCTTTAATTTTTCTATAGGTTTTATGTTTTTTATTTCTATTATTAATCCCGCAGCTTATTTAGATCCTCAGATGGGGAAGTCTGGCTCAGCAGTTTCAGGTGGTGACAGTCCTGCTTTCAATGCAGGAATAATAAGAATGGAGGAGGATATGGCAAGTAATAATGATTATCTTGATCTCAATCCAAATATAAGAATAAGGAAAGTTTGATGGGTGGGGAAAGTAATATGCCGGACAAGGTGACATTTCCTTAATTTATTATCATGTCACTTTCAACAAATAGAATTACGATGATATTCTTTCCTTATTATTATTTTGATTAAGGAAAGCATAATTGTGTTCTTCCCAAGAGACCTGATTATATGTGCACTTGTAACGTGGCAATGACTGGTGTTCTGAACTCATATCCTGAAAATACTATATTTTCCACATATAAATCGACAGATGGAAGCAATGAATGAATATCTAACATGTGAGAGTTAAAAACTGTCTAAAAACATACAAAATACATCTAAAATGAACATACACTTCTCCGGAAGCATTTCCTCTCTATGTGATTTTTTAGCATCGAAATGACCATAGATTATGAAAAAATTTATCGATAAATGATTTTGAGTAATTGGTTTTACCAAATCGGGATTGTTATGGACATCTGACTTGAAACTTCAAAGAGTCACGCAAAATAGAGTTTTCCTGAACTGTAGGTTTATGGCATTTCAAACTGATGTTTTTTTATACCGTTTGCGTAATTGTTGTGATATTGTCTCTTTTTAACGCTATTTTTTTTTATGATAATAATAATACTTCAGATATAGCCATAATTAATTTTTCTCCCCAAAATATACCTCTGTTATCAGCTGTATTAAAATGATGAGGGTCAAAAATTATCAAGCAAAATCAACATTTCTGCTAGGATATAGCTTATTTCCTTTATAGTACCTTGAAAATCTTTACACATATGGAGTAAATATCTATAAAGAGACGAACATACTGAAATCAAATTGGTTTGATACATTAACATAGTTTTAACCACCTCTAAAATGTAATTCTAAGAAGCAAGAAAAGGATAAAGGAGTATACGCTCAACATCCTCTAATTGGAATCACAAAAATATAGTAGAATTTCTCTATCCTTCGTAACCAAAGTGCCCTTTTAGTTTCCCTTGATGTAGAAAATGGTGTAAAACCTGAAGCGACACATTTTCCTTTATGATATCTAAAACGAAACCTTATTTTTTTCCTTTATGGATCGCTCATTATTTTTTCCCTATTTACTATTTTGTTTTTCGTTTGAATGATGTTTGCGGGATTCTCTTGGCATCGCCTTTGCTGCGTATTCTTCATTCATTTCCTGCTATTTCCTTTTTTAAAAAATAAGGAATAAGAAATTTCCATTAGTTCATGGAGAGAATTATTATTTTGCTATAAGAGAATTTTCTTTTAGAAAATCAGTGGCTTTTCTTACTGCATTCGGGTAAAAAAAAAAAAAAGTATAATAAAGAAGTTCACAAGAATGTATAGTATATTTCTACATCTCTTGCATTATTTTGAAATATTTTACACATAAAGAACATAGCTATATGAAGAACTACCCATAAGAAATCAATGGAATTCCAACATTAACATTATTTTGACCATCAAAAAAGAAAAGCACTGAAATAGAGAATGTGTTAATATGGTAGATATTTAGTCAATTTTGCTAAAGGGAAATTTTATTTTTAGAAAAACAGTGGGCCTTTATTGTGTATTCAGGTAATATAGTATCAGGTATAAAGAAGAATTACAGAAGAATGTACATTATATTTCTATACCTCTTACATTGCTCTGAAATTTTCTACATGCATACAATATATAGCTACATGAACTATCACCACTAAAAAGATAATAGTATCCTAACATTACTACCATTTTGACCACCAAAAAAGATGAACACCGAAAAAGAGAGAGTAAAAATTAATATAAACCCAGCATCTTCAAAAAGAAATTACACAGGAAAGAAGGCAGGGAAGAATTTCCGTTTCTCTCTCAACTGGAGAGGTATGACAGAAGATAACAAAGTAAGGCTAAAAGTTTTGCAGTTTTATGGGAATATATTAAACGAAAAATTTTTTCTCATGTATCGTAAAACGTTATATTATTATTATTATTATTATTATTTAGTTGGTAGTACGTTGGTCAGGCACCAGCCGCCCGTTGAGATACTACCGCTAGAGAGTTATGGGGTCCTTTGACTGGTCAAACAGTACTACAGTGGATCCTTCTCTCTGGTTACGGTTCTTTCCCTTTGCCTACACATACACCGAATAATCTGGCCTATTCTTTACAGATTTTCCTCTCTCCTTGTGCACTTGACAACAATAAGGTTACCAAACAATTTTACTTCACCCAAGGGGTTAACTACTGCACTATAATTGATCAGTGGCTACTTTCCTCTTGGTAAGGGTAGAAGAGACTCTTTAGCTATGATAAGCAGCTCTTCTAGGAGAAGGACACTCCAAAATCAAACCATTGTTCTCTAGTCTTGGGTAGTGCCATAGCCTCTGTACCATGGTCTTCCACTGTCTTGGGTTAGAGATCTCTTGCTTGAAGGTACACTCGGGCACACTATTCTATCTTTCTCTTCATCTTCTTTTGTACAAGTGTTTATAGTTTATATAGGAAATATTTATTTTAATGTTGTTATTGTTCTTAAAATATTTAATTTTTCCTTGTTTCCTCTCCTCACTGGGCTATTTTCCCTGTTGAGGCCCCTGGGCGTATAGCATTCTGATTTTCCAACTAGGGTTGTAGCTTAGCAATTAATGACAATAATAATAATAATAATAATAATAATAATAATAATAATAATAATAATAATAATAATAATAATAATAATAATAATAATGATATTATTATTATTATTATTATTATTATTATTTTTATTATTTTTATTATTATTATTATTATTATTATTATTATTATTATTATTATTATTATTATTATTATTACTATTTTCATTAATCTTATTAATATTATTACTCTTGTTATTATTATTATTATTATTATCATTATTATTATTATTATTATTTTCATCATTCTTAGTAATATAAATAAAATGTGATAATGTGTTGATAGACCATTGGGATTAGAAATACAGTAAAGGGGCATTTAGTGGAGTGCACACTTCCGCCACGCCAGCTTATTTCTCGCCCTTTCTGCCCAACCTTCGACCTAGGACTTTAAAAAATGATTCACTCCCATGTCTCAATGTAACAATTAATTCCTGAAATTTTTAATACTCTATGAGAAAAATTGTGAACTCCGCCACAGCAGCTTATTTTTCGACCTTTTTCTCAACCTTGACCTTGACCTTTGACTTAGGACTTCAAAAATAATTCACTTCCACGTCTCAACATAAATATAAATCCATGAAAGTTTTACGACTCAACAAATAAAATTGTGAGTTCCTCCATGACAGCATTTGCACGACATTGACTTTTAACTTGGGTATTTCAAAACTGAATTTCTTCCACGTCTTTGAATAACAATTAATCCCTGAAAGTGTCACTACTCTATGACTAAAATTGTAGCGAGAAGATTTTTTGCACACAAACAAACATGAGCTAAAACATTACCTCCTCTCCAACTTGGTTGGCGGAGGTAATAAAATATTATGGGACATTTAACGTATGGGACTTTCCTATCTATTTCAAAGTGCCCCTTCATCTAAATAATGAAATGATATTAACAATTTTCAACGGAATCTAAAACATAAAAATTATTAAATAAGCAAAGTAGGCGTCACAAGCTGAAAAAAAACGAATATAGAAGTCAAGACGTTGTCAATAATTGAATAAGCTGGAAGGGAAAATAATTAATAGTCTTATTGGGAGCCTTATTTTTTTTTTTTTTTTTTTTTTTTTTTTTTGGTGCGGGGGTTGCTCAACGTTGGCGTATTGCAATTTGGCTCTTCATTTGTTATGATCAGTTGTAAACACATCTAGAGCCTTTGCATTTGAAATTTCAAAATTCCCAGAAAATTAGCAAAGTTACCAGTCAAATGTGGATCACTTAAAATTTTAGGATGCGTCATGTGTCTCCTAGGTAGTCAAAACCCGAGCGGCATTGCCATATGTTGGTTCTACTGGCGAAGATCTTGTGACCAAATATTCCACGCCAGCTGCAGACACATGAGTTGATTAAAAGTATATATGCATATCTCTATTGATGGTAAATGGGTAACATTTAAGTCACACTATCACAAGTATTATAATTTCTTTGTCATTATAGATGCTAGAAATATTATTAACTACCAATAAATTTCTTTATATAAGAAAACTTCCCATATCTAAGTACACTTGTTCAAAGGATATATGTATTTTCTTGAAATCATTCGTTTGTATTTTTCAAACTATTATTGAATAATAGATCTTTCGCCTTATCATATCAAATAATCCCTAACTAAAACCTAGCGAAAATGTAACTTTAAAAAATCATATTCACCTTCATTATATTTTTATCTTATGAATGACATTCATTATATTTAACATCGTAAAAAATCTCCGTAACATTATGAAAATCGTGTTCTAGAGTCCCTGAATTTGAGAACAGTGTTACCTGCGCAGATTAATCATGGCCACTTGGCTCTTCTCAAAGGTAATTTCTGGCTAGGAACATATTATTCCACAATCCCCTACGTTGTTAGCTTTATCAGTAGACGTGACATATATCAAGGGGAGAAATTTAGCTATTACTATTCTATTCACAATTACCATGTAATTACATAAAATACTAGAAAGCGCTCTGAAATCCAGACCTCCACCACGGCAGCTTATTTCTCGATAGCAGCTTGCCTTTTGTAAAATAAATTTACACATTTAGGCGTGTTTGAAATCTGTGTGACAACCATTTGCGAACTTTGGGCTAAGGTTAGGTTCAATTCGGTCGACCTTCTGCTTGACCTTGTCCTTGACCTTTCATCTATGGCTTTAAAAACAAAATCAATTTAACATCTTAACATAACAATTAATCCCTGATAGTTTCACTACTTTATGAGTAAAATAATGGCCAGGAAGTTATTACCAAACGAACAAAACACAAACAGACAAACAAACAAACGGACAAAAAGACAATCAGCGATGAAAACATAACCTCCTCCCAACTTCGTTAGTTGAGGTAATAAGAATTCTATGCAAACTTATAAACTTCAGCTAAAATTTAAAATAGCTGGCAATTTTAGCATGGAGCAAAATATGATAAAGTGATGTAGGGTAAGGGTAGATGAACTTCTTTTTTCGATGAAGTTATAATTTTTCAAGGTAATAGTTCCCCAGCCAGTAGAGGTTATGGTCATTAAATACAAATGGCCATAATTTTATCATCATAGATTGTGGGTAAACACTGATACTAACGTTTCTGCATGACAGTGTCTTCCTATATTGCTAAAACATGTATGATATGATATAATATATTCACTAATAAATAAAGCTTATGAGAACAAATCAATTTCCTTTGGATATATCCATCAAAGTTCCAGCTATTCATAAGAAATAGTAAATCATACATAAAATAGTGTTTACAATTTGTTTGACGGAAACTTTTTTTAACCATGTATCACTACACCAAATTATATTATTTACTCATTTTTATTTCAATGCAATTCTTCCTAGTATGTTTTCCAAAAGACATGCAAAATAACAATCATTATGATAGGATATCTTCCTTACATAGTGTCTTTTTGGGGAGTAACTGTTTGTTCTATGA
>NC_090755.1:39275717-39310717 GCF_036898095.1 Palaemon carinicauda | reverse complement strand
ACCATTAAACACCACTTTAATAAGATACCAAGGTATCAAGTCATAAAAGTCTGTATTACAAATCAATCACATTAGCGTTAGAAACACTCGGCACACATGTCTGAACTTATGCTAGGTTCACCTTTGAAAGAAGGAACAGTCTATATGGGCACTTGGTGCCCTCATTTAGTTTGTAGTACAGTATGTACCTACACACTCACCCTGGACTTAATCGTCCCAATTAAGACCACTGTTCCTCGCAGAGTTAAACAGTAGGGTTAACTACACGACCCACTGCTACCACAGATCTCTTAAGTTCCTCTACTTGCTTCGCATAGTGGCGAAAGAACACCCTGGAAGACTTCCAGCCCGTGTATGAACGGAGATGTTCAAAATCCATACAATTAAAGAAATTTAGGGATGAGGCAACTTTCCTCGGATCGTGACCTGCGGGTGTACTGTCAGGATCCGCTCTGCGAATAAAATATGTGATTTTCGCTCTGAGTTGATTCAGAGATAAATTTGAGCCTGATGTTTCTCCCCTGAATAGTTGACCACCCTTAAAGTCTGAAGTTCTACGAAGATAGACCTTTAGGCATTCTACTGGACATAGAGATGCATCTTCTTTCAGAGGGCAGATTCTCCAGGGACCCCACCTGTTGGTGGGTAACTCATTCTTGGCGAGAAACGTAGGATCCGGAAACAGGTTCAGATCCCCCCCATCCAGGAACTGAACACGACCTGCCTCTCTCGAGAGGGCTACGATCTCACTAACCCTGGCCCCGGACGCGAGTGCAAATAGGAAAATAACTTTTTGCGTCAAATCCTTTAACGCACATTCTTCATTGCTCAACAGGGAGGCGAAATGAAGAACTTTGTCTAAAGACCATGAGATGGGCTTTGGAGGTGCTGAAGGTCTGAGCCTAGCGCAGGCTTTCGGAACTTTATTAAAGATCTCGTTACCTAGGTCGATCTGGAAGGCAAATAAAATGGGTCTCATCAAAGCGGATTTACACACTGAAATCGTGTTAGCTGCCAACCCTTGGCCATGGAGGTGGATGAAGAAAGATAAGCAGAAGTCTGTTGAGATCTCCTGCGGATTCTTTGCCTTTACAAAGGCCACCCACTTTCTCCAGGATGACTCATATTGCCTTCTAGTCGATTTGCACTTATATTCCTCTAGGAAGTCTATGCTGGCTTTCGAAATCCCGAAACGCTTTCTCACCGCAAGGGCGAGAAAATCATGAGCTGCAGGGTCCGGGTTTTCTGTAATGAAGCGCAGACAGTCGACTTCTGGACTCGCTGGGTCAGAACTGGATGTGGTAGCGGCACGAACTTCATCTGTAGTTCCAACGCCAAGGGGAACCACATACTGTTCGGCCACTTGTGGGCCACTATTGCCGCTACCCCCTTGAAGGATCTCAGTTTGTTGAGGACCCTCAACAGAAGGTTGTGAGGAGGGAACAGATAAATCCTGGACCATCTGTTCCAGTCGAGGGACATTGCGTCCACTGCTTCCGCTAAGGGGTCCTCGTACGGGGGACACGTACAGGGGCAACTTCTTGTTGTCTTTCGTCGCAAAGAGGTCTATTTGCAGTTCTGGGACTTGATTCAGAATGAAGGAGAATGATCCTGCGTCTAAGGACCATTCCGACTCTATCGGTGTGAACCTGGATAGAGCGTCCGCTGTCACATTGCGGACTCCTTGAAGGTGAACTGCCGACAGGTACCACTTCTTCTTTTCCGCCAATCGGAAAATGGCTAACATCACTTGGTTGAGAGGTGGTGACCTCGACCCTTGTCGATTCAAGCATCTCACAACCACCTCGCTGTCCATCACCAATCTTATGTGGATCGAGTGACGCGGGAGACTTTCTTTAAGGTAAGGAGCACTGCCATAACTTCTAGAAAGTTTATATGAAAGGTCCTGAATAGCTTGGACCAAGTCCCCTGGACTTTTTTCCGATGAGAGTGACCTCCCCATCCCTCCTTTGAGGCGTCTGAGTGAATCGTCATCGACGGGGGAGGTGGCTGAAGAAGAACCGACTTCTTTAGATGTCTGGCTTGGGACCAAGGTCTGAGAAGAGTACGTAGCCGAGGCGGCACTGGTCTTCTCAGGTCTCTTCGCGCGTTTGATGCAAACCTTCTCCAAACTCCGGTTGCATCCTTTAGCTGTGCTCTTAGCACTAGGTCTGTCACTGAAGCAAACTGGAGAGAGCCTAGTACCCTCTCCTGTTCGCGTCTTGATATCCTTTCGGAATCTAGAAGTCTCTTGACAGAGCCTGCTATCTCCTTCCTTTTCTTCGTCGGGATGGAGAAACTGCGTGACAAAAGGTCCCAGTGGATTCCCAGCCACTGGAACTTTTGGGATGGAGAAAGTCGAGACTTTTTTCTGTTGATCTTGAAGCCTAGGTACTCTAGGAACTGGATCACCTGACTGGAAGCTTGCAAGCATTCGGTCTCGGATGCTGCCCACACCAGCCAGTCGTCCAGGTAGGCTACTACCTGAATTCCCTTTAGGCGTAATTGTTTGAGAGCTGCGCTCGCAAGCTTCGTGAAAATCCTTGGGGCTATGTTTAGCCCGAATGGCATGGCTCTGAAGGCGTACAGTCTCCGTTGTAGCCTGAACCCTAGGTAGGGGGAGAGTCGACGGCTGATTGGAATGTGCCAATAGGCGTCTGACAAGTCTATAGAGACTGAGTATGCCCTCTTGGGCAGTAAGGTCCTTATGTGTTGCAGTGTTAGCATCTTGAATTTGCAATTCATTATGAACTTGTTGAGTGGCGACAAGTCCAGAATGACTCTGAGCTTTTCCGAGTCTTTCCTGGGAACACAAAACAGCCTCCCTTGGAATTTGATGGACTTCACCTTTCGGATCACCTTTTTCTCCAACAGTTCTTGAACGTACTCCTCCAAAACGGGGGTGGAGTGTTGGAAAAACCGAAGGCACGGGGGTGGAGTGCTGTACCAGCTCCAGCCCAGTCCATTCTTGAGTAGGCTTTGGGCCCAGGGATCGAAGGTCCAGCGATCCCAAAATTTCATCAGTCTCCCTCCTACCGGTATCGTTTCACTTGGACTGCCGTCCTGAGGTCTTGCCTCCCTGACCACGACCACCTCTGAATCCCCTTCCCCTTGAGGGGCGCCTAGACGAGCCTCTGGCTGCTCCTCTAGGTTTTGCACGAAAGGAAGAAGACTGTCCTTCGAACGTTGGGGTGAATGTGGTTGGTTGACCTGGCACAGCCTGGGGTACCCACTGAAAAGTGGTCGGGGTTTGTGCCACCATCTGGGGCACTGGAGGCAATGACAATTGTAGTTGCTGTTGCTGTCTATAAGGCTTGGCTGGCCGAGACGGTAGCCTAGTCCTCATATTCTTCCTCTTTGGTTGAGGACCCTCATCCGGGGAAGATTTTCTTTTGATAGCCAGGCCCCACTTCTGGAGAAGGTTTCTATTCTCCACGGCGGCCTTATCAACAACCTCTTTGACCACATCGGTAGGGAAAAGGTCTTTTCCCCAAATGTTGGAGGAGATTAACTTCCTTGGCTCGTGTCTCACCGAAGCCCCGGTGAACACGAACTCCCTGCAAGCTCTCCTTGCCTTGACGAAGCCATAAAGGTCCTTCGTCACTGTGGCTAGGTGAGACTTAGCCACTACCATGAACATTTCATGGACCTTGGGGTTACTTGCCATCGTCTCAAGAGTAGTCTGATGAGACATTGAGGCAGCCAGTCTTTCTTTTGTCTCGAACTCTCTTCGTAAAAGAGATTCGGACAGCTTGGGGAGGTCCTCGCCGAATTGCCGTCCGGCAATATCAGCCTCCAACTTTCCCACTGAGAATGTCAGATGGACATCCTTCCAGTCTTTGTGGTCCATAGGCAGGGCCAGCGACAAGGGTTTACACTCCTCCAGGGAGGGGCAAGGCTTGCCGGCCTCGACTGCCTTTAGGACAGCCGCAAACCCTTTCTGTAAAAAGGGGAAGGCTCTATCAGGAGAGGACACAAAAGAAGGGAGCTTCTTGCTCAATGCAGCTACCTTCGAGTTAGAGAAGCCCCTCTCTTTCATCGAGGATGAAAGTAGGGCTTGAGCCTTAGCGTGGTCCATAATAATGACCTCCTTCGGCTCTGTCTCCTCCCTTGAAGCTGGTTCTTTTCTCAGCCGGACATAGCAGTCCGGATATGATGCCTTGCTGGGCCAGAATTCTACCTCCTCTAGGGGAACTGAACCCAGCTTATCCGAGATGACGATCTTTCCAGTCGTCATCGGCATGTGCTCAGCATACCTCCATGGGTTAGCATCTGAGCATATGGGAAGGTCTTTCACATTGAGCCTTTTCCGGGGCCCATGTGATTCTGCCAGGGACTGCATACGCAGTTCCATTGCAGCCGCCTTCTCCTGATTCTCCTTCTGCATTTGTGGGATCATTCCAACAATCGAAGAGAGGGCCTGTCCCAGTTCTACTGGGAGACCAGCCGATGTTGAGGGGATAGGCTCCGGCATCTGAACCGGAGTAGCCGACACCTCGTCGACCACATCCTCTACGACATCCGGGGTTTGAACTTCATCCTGACCTTCTGCCAGGAGGTCTTCCTCCAAACGATCGTCCAGGTCAGACATCCTGTCATCCAACTGGATGTCTTGCATCGCAACTGCGACTTCCACGTCCACCTGGACTTGATCTTGAGGGATCTCCTCTTGAGGCTGGGGAATCACTGCATCAGCTGATGCCTGGGGAAAAAGATACGCCCTCATCTTCTCACTTGGAAGATAAGGGCCAGAGGTGTTCTTCTTGAAGCCCCTTACCCAAGTACGAAGCTTTTCCCTTGCTAGATCCCTTGATTCCGCCGTTCTAGGGGAATCAAAAGCCTCAGTAATCAGGTTAGTGCATACAGTACATACCTGAGGGTCCCAATACTGGAGATCATCCTTGGAGACAGCGCATGCTGCGTGTCTCCTACAACACTCATGTCCGCAGAGGTTCTTGCTGCGGACATTGCAGAAAACATTTCCGCACTTCGGAGGGTCCTCCTGTAAAGAGAAGAAATTTCCATGAGTATTAAGTGAACTATGTATCACTGGATATGCATATTATAGCATAACAATTCATAAAGGAAAGACACACACTTGTGTTTCCCTCACAACCCATTGCTGCAGCCTTCCAGATAATAAAATCAAAAAGGTTTATCTCTTCTAGAGTAACCAATGCAAGGTTTCCATAGGAAACAGGTGGAGCTCACACCTAAGCAATAATTTTAAAATCCTGGATAATAGACAGGGAAGAACTCAGCTTCCTATCTGAGGGCAACAGTAAAGGGCTGTGCAAGAAAACACAATAGTGTTAGAAGATACAGTGCTGTACCAAAACCTTTACTATAGTTTTCTTCTTACTGTATATGCTATACAGAAGAATACTAGTACAGTATAAGGGGGATGTGTGCCGGCCTGCCTTTGCCGGCCGGCACACACCACAACTAGCTTTAAAGTATACTACTTAACAGCTATAGGGCGGCAGCACTCTGGTTCAAATGCCTGTGCCGGTCGGCAGCTACTGCCGGACGGTAACAGCCAGTGTTGGCCGGCAATGGCTGCCGGCCAGCAACTACACAAGGTAGTACCCAGCTGCCGGCCACACTCTTGGTGACCGGCAGACAAGGGCTGACATAAGCCGGCCGGCAAAGGTACAAGACCGATGCCAGCCGGCAGCAAAAGAACCAGAGAACTACACCTGCCCGGCTGCCGGCCTCAGCCGGGACAGGTACAGCACTAGAAGAAAATAGAATGGATGCCGGGATAAGAGTGTACACTACCTCCAAGCCCGGCAACCGAAAGAGTGCATATAAGGAAGGGGAGAAACTAATTCAGGCTTCCTTGACCAATGCCGTCCGGCTCTGCCGGCAGGCATGGATCAGGGACCAAGAGAGGTCCGGGCAGCACTCGAAAACATAAGACCCTTGCCGGCCAGCAGCTCTGCCGGCCGGCAATGGGCTGAGTCAATTCCACATCCCAACCTATACTAGGTCCAGAAGTAGAACGACGTACAGTACAGTAAGACCCCTGCCGGCCAGCTCTGCCGGCCGGCAAGGTACAGTACAGTAATGGCTAGGCCATTACGGAGATAGAGGGGGAAGGGACAAGAGGGTCCTGCCAACCTTGCTTTAGTGACAGATCACCCGCAGCCAAGAAACTTATCTTAGCCTAAGGGAGATCTAAGGGAAAAGGCAAGCAATACTTGCCAGCTTCCAGAGCACCAAAGCAAGGAAGGCGTTGCTACTCCCAAGGGAAGAACTTATCCTCCCCCGAGAACAGCAACAGGACTTAGTCTGGTCGATCACAAAAGAAGGAATCATAACTACAGAAACCTTCGGTAGTGACCTAAGGGAGCTAAGCTCCCTTTGTATGTGTTAGGTCAGCGAGGGGGACTCTGCCCCAAGCCAGACAACACAGACTCAGACTAAAAACTCTGTTGTTCTGTCCCTCTTGAACCATAACTACAGGAACATGAAGGTACAGTAACACCCTAGTATAGTTTTATCGAAAATAAATTCGGAAAAAAACACTTAGGGATAAGCCCAAGGCTTAAACAGAGGGAAAGGGATTGCATACCTTCTCCGAAGAAAAGAAAGCAACCGGGGAGTATGATAAAGTATACTAAGGCTCCATAAGCAATTAGCCTAGGCACCAAGAGAATCGATTACCTAATTCACCGAAACTCACACGTATACAATCTTGGAAATATTCCACACAGTCTAAAATGTATAAAATATAGCCTAAAGCTTCAATAAAATTTTAATTACACTCGGAAAAACCAAATTCATGCATGAAGTACTAGGACCAAACGACTAGGCTACATGGCCTAGCGTAGGCCAGAATGGCGAATACTTCGCCAAATAATACTAAGCACGAAAGGAAATCCTATGTAAAGCTAAATAGCTAAAATTTATTAAAGCAAAACAACCAGGAATGTCGCTCTGACTAACTAATTTAATACACGGCGAGCGACAGTGTCCAGGACACCTCTTGTATCAAAGATTAATCCTATTAATCACTCAAAATTTTACCAAGAGCCTACATTTATACATAACAGACACTATACTCAACTTATCAGAGGCCAACGAAGACGAAGAAGCCATGAAAAGCCGAATAAATCCAAGATTTGTGAGAAAAACAGGAAAAAACACCGAGTTGTTAAGCTACGCAAAAAGGAATACAGATGGCGCCAGGATTGGCGCCAGGATTGGCGCCAGGATTGGCGCCAGGATTGGCGCCAGGCACGCATACGAATCGGGGGATAGGGAAGCCTTGGGAGCGGCTCCCCTTTTTCTTTCCCGAATTCGTATCTCGTCAATCACCTCCTACGAGACGAAATCTCTGTCCAGGTTGTAGATTGCCATGTGACGTGTCTAGAATACGTCCTCTGATATGTCGCGATATCCCTTTCACGAGGGATACTCGCTCCAGGAGTTAGAATTCTGGTACCTTAAGGTAAATTCTCTGGGAATATCGCCGTAGTTGTAATATACCCTAGGAAGCTACCCTATAGGAACTTCCATCAGGACGACATGGCTTGAGCCCAAATATATATATATATATATATATATACATATATATATATATATATACGTATATATATATATATATATGTATGGATAGATATAGATATATATATGTATATATATGTAAGTATATATATATATACATATATGTATATATATATATATATATATATGTATATATATTTATATATATATATATATATATATGTATATATATTTATATATATACATATATATATATAAATATATATATATATATAAATATATAAATATATATATATATAAATATATAAATATATATATATATAAATATATATATATATATATATATATACACTGTATATATATATATATATATACACTGTATATATATATATATATATATATATAGATAAATATATATATATATATATATATATTATATATATATATATATGTATATATATATAAATATATATATATATATATATATATATATATGTATATATATATAAATATATATACATATATATATATATATATGTATACACTGTATATATATATATATATATATAGATAAATACATATATATATATATATATATAGATATATATATATATATATATATATATATATATATATATATATATATATTTATATGTATATTATATATATATATATATATATATATATATATATATATATATATATATATATATATATGTATATAAATGTATATATATATATATATATATATATCCCAGACCACTGCACAGAGAAACATATACTATAGATAATCGATATGAACTTTAGATTTTTACAGTAAATGCATTTACCTTTCTAAAAGAATTTTTTGGGAATGAGTATACGGTAATATGTTCATTGTGGAGATTTCCTAAAATTTTCTAGTGTCAACATATGAAAGGAGGTGGAACACTTTCCCTGCTTTTTGCCGATTCTTCATGCTTTATTGCAGCTCATACTGGTGTGTTCTTTCTGTGAAAGTGTATTAATCTTGTTTATATGATAAAGATAATTAAATTTCAAATGTGCCATTTATGTCCGTAGGCTAGTGGTGTCAAGTGTTAAAGCATATTGTTAAGTAAGTTTTGAATGCATTTGTGCATAATGCCTATTCCGTCGATGTCTACCACAGTATCATATACTGTAATTTCAGATGAAGTTGAAGGAGCGCAAGGATACAGTCGTTTTGAAGAAAAATTTGTATCTTTGTTAGCAGATACGTTAGATAATTCAGCAGATGTGATACATAGGTTATTTTGCTGAAGGAGAATAAGAGCAAAAATCAACCACAGCAAGACTGACGCACATGAACGAAGTTCAGATGCCCATAAGCGTAAACATACATGAACAGATGAGTGAAGTGAAAAAATTGACACAACTTCAATCAAGAGTTAGGACTTTTAAAGACTGGCTGCTTAGCTAAGCGTTTCAATCAATCACAAACATTTGAAACACTTTGAATTTGCTACATTTGGTAAAAAGAATAAAAAGCCTTTCAAGTTATTTATCTGTTAGTCGATGCCTCTACAATGGAGGTCACATGGTGAAAATAGACTGTTTCAAAAGTTATAGTGAAATAAAGCGATGGCTAATTGATAAAATATCCTTGCCCGATGCAAAAAAAAATGATATGAAAGAAACTTATCAACTACACATTTTAATAGTTGAGTCACTTTTAACTTTTGCACTGCATATGTACTAAAATTGCAATAATCTTGCAATTTGAAGTGCCAACCTACCTGAGGGTAATAAGAAATCGATATTATTATTATTATTATTATTATTATTATTATTATTATTATTATTACTTGCTAGGCTAAAACCCAGGCTGGAAACGCAGGATGCTATAAGCCCATGGGTCCCAAAAGGGAGAATAGCCCAATGAGGAAAGGAAACAAGGAAAAATGTTTTTTTTTTTTTTAAACAGTAACAACGTTAACATAAATCTTTCCTATAAAAACTATTAAAAACTTCAACAAATCACGAGAAGAGGAATTAGATAGACTAGAGTGCCCGGGTGTACCCTCAAGAAAAAGAACTGTAACCCAAGACAATGGAAGACCACGGCAAAGAGGGTATGGCACTACCCAAGACTAAAGAACAATGGTTTGTTTATGGAGTGTCCTTCTCATAGAAGGGATGCTTACCATAGCTAAAGAGTCTCTTCTACCCTTACCAACACGAAAGAAGCCGCTGAACAATTAAAGTGTAGTAGTTATCCCCTTAAGCGAAGAAGAATTGTTTGGTAATCTAAGTGTTATCAGGTGCATATGGACAGAGGAGAATCTGTAAAGAATAGGCCAAACGATTCAGTGCATGTGTAGGCAAAGGGAAAGAACTGTAACCAGAGAGAAGGATCCAATGTAGTACTGTGGGGCCAAGCAAAGGACTCCATAACTCTCTATTCCTAGTATCTCAACAGGTGGCTGGTGCCTTGGTCAACCTACTACCTGTAAGCACATAGGGAAGCTTGTGAATCCTTATTTATTTGGTTATATGTTTTATGATAATTTCTTATTAACAGATGTAGTAATGGGGATACAAAACATTCTGGAAAGTTTACCAGAAGAAAATATGTCCGATATAGCCCACAGACTTCAGTATAAGTAGCATCCATGAGATAAACTTATTCAAGAAAATGTGGGCATTATCCCAAGCAGGGAAAGGGGAGTACAGAGTCAGCAGGTAAGGAGGAATCTCACAAGGTGTTAGCGGTGTGGGGGAAAAAAGCACCAATGAGTTGATTGTCCAAGCCAGCTGCAATCTTCGTGCTGGTATGCCACTCAAGCCTACAGTCACATCAGCAGTTAACGAAGCAGTGAGCCTGAGCAGCCAAGAGCCAGTGGAGAAGGAGTCAACTGGCCTGTGAGTAAGGCACCTCCTTTAGTAACGTTGATTCTATCTCCATGTCGCTAGAGGATACGACAGCAGTGTGTGGCAGTCTCGCAGGTAAGAGTTCCATCGTGGTGGCTCTAAATGTTAGCGACTTGTATGTATCTGCCAATTAAAGATTATCAAAGCTTAGATAAAGGTGACAGTGCTTCTTATCCTGAAGAAAGGAATTCCCTAGCCTGCTACAGCTAGGGGCACTGATAATCATTGACACACTGGCATGCAACTGTCAGATGGGGCTGTAACGTTCGTAAAAAAAGAAAAAAAAAATATTACATTGCCTACTTTAGGTATAATGTGCAAGGTATCAAATAGATACTTGGACTAGATTTCATATGTTCAACGGTATATCAATCTTTGGAAAAATAAACAACATAAAAGTGATGGCAGGAAAGTGTATTCTGCTGATTGAAGGTTATAGAAAGCTAAGTGTCAGTCCCTGTATAGACCTCTCCAGAAGGCAAAAGGCAGTTGTGAGAACAAATAGGAAATGGGCACATGTAGTGTTAGATGACTTGTCATAAATAAAAGGGTAAAAAATGTGTGACATTGCAAAAATTAATTTAGTAGAGATAGGGATTGTTTTAGGTAGTGATTCAGTGTTCAAGTATGAGGTATGGGAACTTACCAATGATGGAATCATGGGAGTCATGACTCGTGATCACATAAACGGAAGCACAGAAAAGCTGATTATACCCGCCAGAGTATCAACCTGCAGCTTGAAACTTTGCTAATAGTTATTCTAATATAATTGCTATTGGAGAAGAGTCACCTGAAGGATTGATAGATTTCTCTTTAGCATTGAAACTGAGCAGACGAAGTTTATTAGGTAAAGGCACTATAAAAGGGAAATGAGTAAATTGAAAGAGCAAGGGATTATAAAGCAACGTGATTCCCACGGTGCTACTAAAATTGTAATAGTAATGAGAAGAGATAGATTGGTTCAATTTGGTTGATTATAGGAAATTAAAGCCTTCTATGGAAGAGTTACTCATAAAGGTACGGGATAGGAAATATTTTACAACTATCACTTCAAAATCTGGATACTATCAAATACCCTGCCAGGAAGACAGTAAATACAAAATGGCATTTGTAGCCAATGATATTTTATCTTAGTTTAATGTACTTCTCTTTGGCATAAAAGTAATTCCCGTCACTTTTTTTTTTTTTTTTTTTTTTTTTTTTTTTTTTTTTTTTTTTTTTTTTTTTTTTTTTTTTTGTAAATAAGGACAGCTTTGATATCTACCTTTCTTGACGATTGCAAAGGTTAAGCACTCTCTTCTTACACTGCCTATCGTTGACCTCTCACAGGAAAAAGGCTGAAGAGTGCCTTTTTTTGGAAGCCTGATTCAGAGAAGAATCTCACTCTGAATATTCGAAATGGGGGCAGAAGCGACTACAATAATGATACTAATATAATTATAATACTTTATTTCTAATATATACATTAGGTGTTGTACATTATATGTAAAACAACAGTGATTACAAATATATAAAGATTTCCTTGTGATTATATTGAAATTTAACATTTACATGAGTGATGCTTTTATAGAGATTATTTGACTTACAACTATGATATATTTGGTACACTACTTGCATGATTACGACTTTGAAATAGAAAAAAACAAAATTAATTAGATAACGGTAAAACTCATTAAAATTCTATACTGGGAGCATAATCATAGTAGACACCATAAAATAATAAAAACCAAGAACACACAAATACATAAAACTAATCCACAAATTTGTAACTAAAATATTGTAGAAAAGATATTTTTCCTAAGATTTGCTATGAAAGTGTCGATATTTGACATTGCTTTCAATTACTCTGTTTGAGTATTCCTCATTGTCGGTCCTCGTTTCGTAAAGCGTCTACTTCCCAAGTGTGTAGTGGTGCTCCCTATTGAAAGGTCATTGTTCTGTCTCGTTCCGCTGTCCCTGCTAGCTCCAACTCTTAAAAACGGAAAAAGCCAAGTTGGTGTTAAATTTTGCATGACTTTGAGAACTCCCACACAAATGTCAAATTTAACTGTTCGTTCAGCATTTACCGATTCAAATCTGTTTAAAATTGGTGATGCATTATCATATCTTTTGGCCCTACGATCAACTACTTTGGCCGCAAAGTTTTGTAGTTTTTGAACCCGTAGTAATTGTTGTTTAGTAGTAGTTCTCCAAATCTTTAAGCAATAATTTTTCAACGCTCAGTATATGTGAGTGAAGTACCATCACCTCATGTCAATATCGAGTCTGTCTCTAATCTTGTTTAAATATATAAAGTTTACATTCACTTTTCTACATATTACAGATACTTGTACATCAAAAAGCATATAATGGTCAAAATAAATACTCACATTTTTTACATGTACAATTCTTTCATTTTGATACCTACTAAAGGTTTGAACGAGATCTAATGGGATTTTTGATGGATGTTGCCCTGTAACCATGAATATGATTTCAGTTTTTAATTAATTTACATTAAAACCATTTAATTGAAAACACTGCAGTCCTGCTTCTAATATAGCTTCTGTCTTTGTGATAAGAGTGGGTATATTATTTATATTACCTACAATTAAAAATTATCTGGCGTCTGCATGTTGTACAATAAGGTAGTCTTCTAAAAAAATTTCCACATCTTTGAAGTAGTTCTGTATGAAATCAGCCATATCAGGATTTGAATAAAAAAGAGCAGGGGGCCTAAAATAGAACCCTTGTGAACTCCAAAATGTACATGTTCATAAGAGATAGTATTATCTAGTCCGACTATGTGAAAACGATTTTGTGAATAGTTACTAAACTAAAAAGAATCTATTTTCATTTTCATACACTTGTTTAATAAAGTATCGTTTCTAACGCTATCAAAGGCTTTTGAAAGATCTAACAATATGAGTACCTTTATCTTTTGATTGTCTGTATTTTTACAAATCCTTTCCGATAGGTTATGTAATGCCATTTTAGTAGACAGGGGAGGTCTAAATCCATATTGCATAGGAGACAATAATTTATTTATGTTCAAGATATTCAAGTAATCGATTTGTTATTATTTTCTCTAATATTGTTGACCAAATTGGAAGAAGAGATAGAGGTAGGTAGTTTTCAAAGTGTTCTGAGTCGCCATTCTTGTACAATGGTACAACAGGAGGCCCTTTCTATCCATCTGGGTAAATACTACTTACTATTGGGGTATTGACTATTATTGTTAAATAAAAGGCTATTACAGGTAAGGCATCTCCAATGAAACGAAGGGGTATTCCATCTGATCTTACTGAATTTGTGTCATTTAAATTCTTTACTGTGAGAATAGCTATATTATCATCAACTAGCTAAGGTCTAAAAAACCTAATCACATATTCGGTTGATTTGTTATTTACCGGTATCTGATCTCTGTATTTATCATGAAATTTCTCTTGTGATTTCTCATAAGTCTTCTTTCCAACCTTCAAAAAGTATTCATTAAATTCATCAGCCTTTTCTAGTTTATTGTTGCAATTTAAAATATGAGTTATGAATTTTGTGATTGGAATCATTTCATGAACAATGTTCAATTTATTACGTATATTTCCTTGGCAATTACTGATTTTGTTTATCAAGAGTTTTTTTTCTTTTTTTTTTCTCTTAACTAGTACTTGAGTACATCTCTTTTCGTCTTAATAATGATGTCGTAATGTTTCGTTCATTCTATCCAACTTGTACATATTTTGAAGGGCATCTCTAACTCGCATCGCTTTTTTAACTTCGCTACTCATCCAGGGAAGTGCGTGTGTGTGGGGGGGGGGGGGGAGAATTTCCCTAGTCACATATGGGGCACATTCCTTTAAACCATCAATGAAAGTTCTGCTAAAAGTATCCTCTTGGGTATTTGCAGTCTGATTCCATTATGAGGTTAAAGACAGGATTCATATTCAGCAAGTTGCCAAGAAAGTGTCTTTGATCATAATATACCAGAATACAGTATGTTTTTACTATTGGGTGTCTTTTTGGCTTGGATATGTTAATTCAAAGTCTAGTCATCACATGGTCGTCAATGGTAAAAGAAATCACCCTGGAATCTGAAACCATTTTTAGTCTGTTTTTAATTACAACGTCTAGTAATGCAGCAGAAGTGTTTGTTATCCTTGTTGGTTCCTTTATTAATTTGTCAAGGTTTAACTGAAACATAATTTTATTTATTTTCTTATTGAGAACAAAGAGGTCGTCATTTAAACACCTAATATCAAAATCAGGCTTCCTACGTAAACATATTTCTCTAAAGTTATATTTAATATACTCAAAGGAAGAGACATGTGCTTTCGGATGTCGACATACACCATGATCATAACGATAAATAGTGAAGTCAGAAATGTACAAAAAATTTGTCCTGTAAAGCAGTCTCCAAGCAGGTTTCACTTAAAAAATAAAATCAATATTTCTTTCCTGCATTAATAATTCAACTTCGTTGATATGTGACACAGAGACCAGGTGTTTAGGTGCTCGATAGTTAATAGATTCCATGGAGCCATTTCTGTGTTCATAGTATCCACGGAGATTTTTTTTTTTTTTCGGCACTGTCTACTTAGCCAATATCCTATAGAGCCTTGGGCCAACAAAGACGCTGCCTTTGACCAATCCCGTGGCAGATATCACATCGGATTCTGTGATCGTAGTGGCAACACGATTGATAGTGATTAAATTTGCCACAATCATTGCATCCGGGACGTATGTTGGCTTTATCCCAGTTCAACCTCTCATTCTCTACAAGCAACCTCTCCTCACGCTCCTTACTCAGCCGCAATTCCTCCTTCAAAACCCTTATTGCTCCTCCATTTTTCAGTCTTAATTCTAAATTTGTATCCTATTAGTCCTTCGTCAAAGAGTCCAGCTATCAGTCCCGCCTCAGCAGTCCCTGTTCGGGCGCCAAAATAATGTGGCGGGATGTTGCAAAGCAAACCCCACACCCTTGAATCACTCTAAACAGACCAATGTCTCCTCAATACAAACTTTCCCCTTACTTTATCATAAACTGGACTCTTAAACAAAAGGACACAAAAAAACAAAACATAACATAACCTTAAAACTATATATTTCTTACAAAATATAATAAATCCAATCAAAATCAACAGCATCAAACTTACACTAAATATACTATAAATACCATTCAAATAAACGCAAAAAAAAAAACTCACAAACTTAAATTACACCGCACACCAACACCAAAAATAAATATATATATGAATTATCTTGTATAAATATTATTATGGGACACCAACACTGTCGCCACACACAACTCTTTACCGCACACTAACACAACTCTGTGTTTAACAGTTTACTGGGTGGCAATTTGCCACAACTACTTCCCTGATTGGGGTCGTGGTTAGTATTATCACCGCAATCATCATCATCATCATCATCAACAGCAATCTGGATTTGATTCGGTCCGGGTCATCAACAATTGTACAAATCAGAGTAGTCGTATCAAATTCCTTATTACAAGCCAATTCGTCAACAATCAATTAATCCACTTTCAAAAATCGCTCTCCAAAGGAGGAATCACGGCGTGCCAAAATAAAAAAAGAAAAACACTTATGAACACTCCTAGCTAACTAAACTATCGCACTATAATCAAAGATAAATAATAAATTGTTCCTATCATTCACAACCACGAAAAGCACAGATAAACAAAACTGTACTTACTCAGAATATAAATAATCACTTCCTCGCTGGTAAAGAAAAATAATAAATCAAGCGTTCACACAACTGACGGTTACAGCAGTCAAATCAAAATAAGCATTCACCCAAGACATTCACCACTGTCGTAACCTAACTAAAACATAAACAAACAATCTCATTTGTACCAACAGTCTTTCTCACCACCAACGATCGATACACTAACTACTTTCGCTCGCTAACACAATCTCTCTCTCTCTCTCTCTCTCTCTCTCTCTCTCTCTCTCTCTCACAGGATTTGGCAAAAAACAGAAATTAAAATAAAGCAAAAATAAATCCTCCACAATATAACCTGTGAGGAAAGAGAATCATCAGCATCGTGCACATAATCAAGGAAAGGATTATGATGAAAAGGCTAAAACTTCAGCGAGAAATATGATGGAGACCGCCGAGCTCTACATTTAAGTATTAAAGAGGATAGTAATGGTTTTCTATGTAAAAATTCAGCCCTTCGTAGAAAATAAAGAAATGAAAACTGGAGACTTTGGTAACAGAGTATAAAGAAATTTCAAGCATTATACGCTGACATTTGCACGCCCATCCCCATAAGTTTGTTGGTCTTTTGAATCGAAAAGATTTTTGTTTTCTTCTTTTTTTACTGTTTACTTCCAAAATGTAGAGCTTTCGATGTTTGACTGAATTCCATATATAATAATATTACGTCAGCTACTATGCTTCATCGTTTCATGAAAACTTTAAAGATTCTTCTTAAATTGTGGAAGATATAAGTTGTAGATGATTGTCAAAATCTATACCAAACATGGGAGAAAATATTAGAAATAATATTAGAGAAAAAGAACCGTAGTCTTAACAATAACCATGAAGAAATAAGATATCTAAGAGAGATGTTCTCTTAATTGAATTTGTCATTTGCATCCCTACCGTCAAAGGGGGAAAGGGTGAGTCTTCCTCTTTCCTTCTTCCAAACAAATTATAAAAGTCTTCTGCGTTAAATATTGATGAATATTTTGTGACAAGACAAGAAACTTCCTTAAACTCTGATAAAATATTTATCCACAGTAATGTAATTCTTGTGTTCATCTTGCATGCCAGTAACTTTCAAATTACTCGGCCAATCTAATCTGAGATGCTGTAACAAATCTAGACCAAGTGTGGTTTGTACCTTACCTTTAACTGCAATCAATGATATATGGTCTAACTTCTGTTAATCATACAGTTCTTCTATTTATGATGCTCCTATTGCCTGAATATCAGAATCATAACGATTTTGATATTCTATTTGTACTTTCTATAAAAATTTTGGGTATGGTGTTTGCTGTTTTCTCACACATAATTGATACATCAGCTGATGTGTCAATTTCCATTTCAATTGGTTCATCATTCATCGTCACTTCTAACATGATACATTTCATTGTATCTTTGATGACAGAATTCATATGAAATGAAAAAGCAGTTTCAGGTCTATCCTGATGATCATGATCGTTAACTACATTTCTTTCTTGACCTATACCAGTATCGAGTGTATCATTTATTTCTTCCAAGCATTGTTTAATATATCTATAAACAATTTTAAAAGGGCCCACTTTCTACAAATACAGCAGGACTGTCTGTCCTGTTGCAGAGTATTTCTTTGCTTCATTTGTAAGATGATTATTGTTAACACACCAGTAACATATAAGTTTTTCCTGTTTTTCCAGTTTTTCCTGTTTTTAGAAATGATTTCGATATGTATGAGCAGTATGGTTAAGCAAGTTTCCTTGGCTATGTTTTGCACGTTATTTATCTGACTTTCATAGTCTTGAAAGCTTGATCATATCTCAACTTATTTGAGGAGTTCCAGTCTATTATGTATTGAATTACCTATTAAAGCTCAGGCTATGATTATTATATTTTCTTTTGTTGAATTTTTATCTTGCAGTAGATATTTCCTGGCTCCTGGGATTTGCAGTGGGCTAAGATTTGATAAATTATTATATTTTCCTCTTATATATATATATATATATATATATATGTGTGTGTGTGTGTGTGTGTGTGTGTATGTGTGTGTGTGTAGCAGCTAGATTCTTCAGTCTAGTTATCTGATCATTGATGTGCTTGAGCTGTGAATTGGTAATTTTAAAAGTAAATTATTTATCAGTGAAGCAAAATATACATTAAGAGCCTTTATTGTATCTTCATCCCACACATATACAAACCATTGTCCTTTATATAGGAGTATGATAACTGTAAAGCTGAAACTCAGCAGTTAAACGTTTTAACTAAGTGTTAATAACGAGCTAGTAATTACCGATCTAGCCCTGGAAGCAACACCTCACCCCCATCACCGCCACACAGTTTGCTCGCTGAAAAACCACTTAGATTTCAGCCATTGGTAAGAATGGACGATCTCTCCTATCTTTTCACTTTACTGGAAGAAATAGCCGTGATAATTATTTCTCTCTTTTCCAGTTTATTTGTGACCTGTGTGTTTGTTGAGATGTTGAGAGACACGTGGAGGTGCCCCAGTGTGCCGCCAAGAACCTGTGGTGTGTTTCTGGGCGCCAGGGTATCAGAATCTCATTAGCTATGCCTTCCTACAGACGGTATTCATGCAGTTAAGAGCAGCCCTGTTATGAGTGTTGGGAGTTAGGAGGCTAATGAAGACATCTAATAGAGACTCTTGTCTCTCATGGTCTTCCTCTAGTTCAAATAAGGCCTGACTTGCTTTTTCCCACCACGCTTCTCTCCTCACTGAAACTTCTCCATTGATCTCGTCCGGGGATCAGTCAGAGAATAGTGGGGACCCTTTAAGCTTGAGTTAGGAGGTGGTGTAAAAGGGTCCTCTTGTTTCCAATCGAGAAATAAAGAGGTTTCTTCCCCAAGAGTGGTCCTTCCTTTTTCAAAATGAAGATTCTTTACAAATGTTGTGGCCCTCCTTAAGCCGGCCCCTGCTGCTGCTATACAGCAGCAGGCAACTCAAGCCTTGAAGAACATCTGTTATTCAGTGTCTTGTGTGATTCCTTTTGGAAGTAAGTACAAACATTACTTTGATGAAAGACAAAATTCATCTGGAACACAAAAGAAACAGAATAACTACCAACCGAATTGAAGATATGATAATGTGAAAAAAGACAAACCTAATCAAGATAAAGCCAACATACGTCCCGGATGCAATGATTGTGGCAAATTTAATCACTATCAATCGTGTTGCCACTACGATCACAGAATCCGATGTGATATCTGCCACGGGATTGGTCAAAGGCAGCGTCTTTGTTGGCCCAAGGCTCTATAGGATATTGGCTAAGTAGACAGTGCCGAAAAAAAAAAAAATCTCCGTGGATACTATGAACACAGAAATGGCTCCATGGAATCTATTAACTATCGAGCACCTAAACACCTGGTCTCTGTGTCACACATCAACGAAGTTGAATTATTAATGCAGGAAAGAAATATTGATTTTATTTTTTAAGTGAAACCTGCTTGGAGACTGCTTTACAGGACAAATTTTTTGTACATTTCTGACTTCACTATTTATCGTTATGATCATGGTGTATGTCGACATCCGAAAGCACATGTCTCTTCCTTTGAGTATATTAAATATAACTTTAGAGAAATATGTTTACGTAGGAAGCCTGATTTTGATATTAGGTGTTTAAATGACATCTTTGTTCTCAATAAGAAAATAAATAAAATTATGTTTCAGTTAAACCTTGACAAATTAATAAAGGAACCAACAAGGATAACAAACACTTCTGCTGCATTACTAGACGTTGTAATTAAAAACAGACTAAAAATGGTTTCAGATTCCAGGGTGATTTCTTTTACCATTGACGACCATGTGATGACTAGACTTTGAATTAACATATCCAAGCCAAAAAGACACCCAATAGTAAAAACATACTGTATTCTGGTATATTATGATCAAAGACACTTTCTTGGCAACTTGCTGAATATGAATCCTGTCTTTAACCTCATAATGGAATCAGACTGCAAATACCCAAGAGGATACTTTTAGCAGAACTTTCATTGATGGTTTAAAGGAATGTGCCCCATATGTGACTAGGGAAATTCTCCCCCCCCCCCCCACACACACACACACACGCACTTCCCTGGATGAGTAGCGAAGTTAAAAAAGCGATGCGAGTTAGAGATGCCCTTCAAAATATGTACAAGTTGGATAGAATGAACGAAACATTACGACATCATTATTAAGACGAAAAGAGATGTACTCAAGTACTAGTTAAGAGAAAAAAAAAAGAAAAAAAACTCTTGATAAACAAAATCAGTAATTGCCAAGGAAATATACGTAATAAATTGAACATTGTTCATGAAATGATTCCAATCACAAAATTCATAACTCATATTTTAAATTGCAACAATAAACTAGAAAAGGCTGATGAATTTAATGAATACTTTTTGAAGGTTGGAAAGAAGACTTATGAGAAATCACAAGAGAAATTTCATGATAAATACAGAGATCAGATACCGGTAAATAACAAATCAACCGAATATGTGATTAGGTTTTTTAGACCTTAGCTAGTTGATGATAATATAGCTATTCTCACAGTAAAGAATTTAAATGACACAAATTCAGTAAGATCAGATGGAATACCCCTTCGTTTCATTGGAGATGCCTTACCTGTAATAGCCTTTTATTTAACAATAATAGTCAATACCCCAATAGTAAGTAGTATTTACCCAGATGGATAGAAAGGGCCTCCTGTTGTACCATTGTACAAGAATGGCGACTCAGAACACTTTGAAAACTACCTACCTCTATCTCTTCTTCCAATTTGGTCAACAATATTAGAGAAAATAATAACAAATCGATTACTTGAATATCTTGAACATAAATAAATTATTGTCTCCTATGCAATATGGATTTAGACCTCCCCTGTCTACTAAAATGGCATTACATAACCTATCGGAAAGGATTTGTAAAAATACAGACAATCAAAAGATAAAGGTACTCATATTGTTAGATCTTTCAAAAGCCTTTGATAGCGTTAGAAACGATACTTTATTAAACAAGTGTATGAAAATGAAAATAGATTCTTTTTAGTTTAGTAACTATTCACAAAATCGTTTTCACATAGTCGGACTAGATAATACTATCTCTTGTGAACATGTACATTTTGGAGTTCCCAAGGGTTCTATTTTAGGCCCCCTGCTCTTTTTTATTCAAATCCTGATATGGCTGATTTCATACAGAACTACTTCAAAGATGTGGAAATTTTTTTAGAAGACTACCTTATCGTACAACATGCAGACGCCAGATAATTTTTAATTGTAGGTAATATAAATAATATACCCACTCTTATCACAAAGACAGAAGCTATATTAGAAGCAGGACTGCAGTGTTTTCAATTAAATGGTTTTAATGTAAATGAATTAAAAACTGAAATCATATTCATGGTTACAGGGCAACATCCATCAAAAATCCCATTAGATCTCGTTCAAACCTTTAGTAGGTATCAAAATGAAAGAATTGTACATGTAAAAAATGTGAGTATTTATTTTGACCATTATATGCTTTTTGATGTACAAGTATCTGTAATATGTAGAAAAGTGAATGTAAACTTTATATATTTAAACAAGATTAGAAACAGACTCGATATTGACATGAGGTGATGGTACTTCACTCACATATACTGAGCGTTGAAAAATTATTGCTTAAAGATTTGGAGAACTACTACTAAACAACAATTACTACGGGTTCAAAAACTACAAAACTTTGCGGCCAAAGTAGTTGATCGTAGGGCCAAAAGATATGATAATGCATCACCAATTTTAAACAGATTTGAATCGGTAAATGCTGAACGAACAGTTAAATTTGACATTTGTGTGGGAGTTCTCAAAGTCATGCAAAATTTAACACCAACTTGGCTTTTTCCGTTTTTAAGAGTTGGAGCTAGCAGGGACAGCGGAACGAGACAGAACAATGACCTTTCAATAGGGAGCACCACTACACACTTGGGAAGTAGACGCTTTACGAAACGAGGACCGACAATGAGGAATACTCAAACAGAGTAATTGAAAGCAATGTCAAATATCGACACTTTCATAGCAAATCTTAGGAAAAATATCTTTTCTACAATATTTTAGTTACAAATTTGTGGATTAGTTTTATGTATTTGTGTGTTCTTGGTTTTTATTATTTTATGGTGTCTACTATGATTATGCTCCCAGTATAGAATTTTAATGAGTTTTACCGTTATCTAATTAATTTTGTTTTTTTCTATTTCAAAGTCGTAATCATGCAAGTAGTGTACCAAATATATCATAGTTGTAAGTCAAATAATCTCTATAAAAGCATCACTCATGTAAATGTTAAATTTCAATATAATCACAAGGAAATCTTTATATATTTGTAATCACTGTTGTTTTACATATAATGTACAACACCTAATGTATATATTAGAAATAAAGTATTATAATTATATTAGTATCATTATTGTAGTCGCTTCTGCCCCCATTTCGAATATTCAGAGTGAGATTCTTCTCTGAATCAGGCTTCCAAAAAAAGGCACTCTTCAGCCTTTTTCCTGTGAGAGGTCAACGATAGGCAGTGTAAGAAGAGAGTGCTTAACCTTTGCAATCGTCAAGAAAGGTAGATATCAAAGCTGTCCTTATTTACAAAAAAAAAAAAAAAAAAAAAAAAAAAAAAAAAAAAAAAAAAAAAAAAAAAAAGTGACGGGAATTACTTTTATGCCAAAGAGAAGTACATTAAACTAAGATAAAATATCATTGGCTACAAATGCCATTTTGTATTTACTGTCTTCCTGGCAGGGTATTTGATAGTATCCAGATTTTGAAGTGATAGTTGTAAAATATTTCCTATCCCGTACCTTTATGAGTAACTCTTCCATAGAAGGCTTTAATTTCCTATAATCAACCAAATTGAACCAATCTATCTCTTCTCATTACTATTACAATTTTAGTAGCACCGTGGGAATCACGTTGCTTTATAATCCCTTGCTCTTTCAATTTACTCATTTCCCTTTTATAGTGCCTTTACCTAATAAACTTCGTCTGCTCAGTTTCAATGCTAAAGAGAAATCTACCAATCCTTCAGGTGACTCTTCTCCAATAGCAATTATATTAGAATAACTATTAGCAAAGTTTCAAGCTGCAGGTTGATACTCTGGCGGGTATAATCAGCTTTTCTGTGCTTCCGTTTACGTGATCACGAGTCATGACTCCCATGATTCCATCATTGGTAAGTTCCCATACCTCATACTTGAACACTGAATCACTACCTAAAACAATCCCTATCTCTACTAAATTAATTTTTGCAATGTCACACATTTTTTACCCTTTTATTTATGACAAGTCATCTAACACTACATGTGCCCATTTCCTATTTGTTCTCACAACTACCTTTTGCCTTCTGGAGAGGTCTATACAGGGACTGACACTTAGCTTTCTATAACCTTCAATCAGCAGAATACACTTTCCTGCCATCACTTTTATGTTGTTTATTTTTCCAAAGATTGATATACCGTTGAACATATGAAATCTAGTCCAAGTATCTATTTGATACCTTGCACATTATACCTAAAGTAGGCAATGTAATATTTTTTTTTTTCTTTTTTTACGAACGTTACAGCCCCATCTGACAGTTGCATGCCAGTGTGTCAATGATTATCAGTGCCCCTAGCTGTAGCAGGCTAGGGAATTCCTTTCTTCAGGATAAGAAGCACTGTCACCTTTATCTAAGCTTTGATAATCTTTAATTGGCAGATACATACAAGTCGCTAACATTTAGAGCCACCACGATGGAACTCTTACCTGCGAGACTGCCACACACTGCTGTCGTATCCTCTAGCGACATGGAGATAGAATCAACGTTACTAAAGGAGGTGCCTTACTCACAGGCCAGTTGACTCCTTCTCCACTGGCTCTTGGCTGCTCAGGCTCACTGCTTCGTTAACTGCTGATGTGACTGTAGGCTTGAGTGGCATACCAGCACGAGGATTGCAGCTGGCTTGGACAATCAACTCATTGGTGCTTTTTTCCCCCACACCGCTAACACCTTGTGAGATTCCTCCTTACCTGCTGACTCTGTTCTCCCCTTTCCCTGCTTGGGATAATGCCCACATTTTCTTGAATAAGTTTATCTCATGGATGCTACTTATACTGAAGTCTGTGGGCTATATCGGACATATTTTCTTCTGGTAAACTTTCCAGAATGTTTTGTATCCCCATTACTACATCTGTTAATAAGAAATTATCATAAAACATATAACCAAATAAATAAGGATTCACAAGCTTCCCTATGTGCTTACAGGTAGTAGGTTGACCAAGGCACCAGCCACCTGTTGAGATACTAGGAATAGAGAGTTATGGAGTCCTTTGCTTGGCCCCACAGTACTACATTGGATCCTTCTCTCTGGTTACAGTTCTTTCCCTTTGCCTACACATGCACTGAATCGTTTGGCCTATTCTTTACAGATTCTCCTCTGTCCATATGCACCTGATAACACTTAGATTACCAAACAATTCTTCTTCGCTTAAGGGGATAACTACTACACTTTAATTGTTCAGCGGCTTCTTTCGTGTTGGTAAGGGTAGAAGAGACTCTTTAGCTATGGTAAGCATCCCTTCTATGAGAAGGACACTCCATAAACAAACCATTGTTCTTTAGTCTTGGGTAGTGCCATACCCTCTTTGCCGTGGTCTTCCATTGTCTTGGGTTACAGTTCTTTTTCTTGAGGGTACACCCGGGCACTCTAGTCTATCTAATTCCTCTTCTCGTGATTTGTTGAAGTTTTTAATAGTTTTTATAGGAAAGATTTATGTTAACGTTGTTACTGTTTAAAAAAAAAAAACATTTTTCCTTGTTTCCTTTCCTCATTGGGCTATTCTCCCTTTTGGGACCCATGGGCTTATAGCATCCTGCGTTTCCAGCCTGGGTTTTAGCCTAGCAAGTAATAATAATAATAATAATAATAATAATAATAATAATAATAATAATAATAATAATAATAATAATATCGATTTCTTATTACCCTCAGGTAGGTTGGCACTTCAAATTGCAAGATTATTGCAATTTTAGTACATATGCAGTGCAAAAGTTAAAAGTGACTCAACTATTAAAATGTGTAGTTGATAAGTTTCTTTCATATCATTTTTTTTTTGCATCGGGCAAGGATATTTTATCAATTAGCCATCGCTTTATTTCACTATAACTTTTGAAACAGTCTATTTTCACCATGTGACCTCCATTGTAGAGGCATCGACTAACAGATAAATAACTTGAAAGGCTTTTTATTCTTTTTACCAAATGTAGCAAATTCAAAGTGTTTCAAAAGTTTGTGATTGATTGAAACGCTTAGCTAAGCAGCCAGTCTTTAAAAGTCCTAACTCTTGATTGAAGTTGTGTCAATTTTTTCACTTCACTCATCTGTTCATGTATGTTTACGCTTATGGGCATCTGAACTTCGTTCATGTGCGTCAGTCTTGCTGTGGTTGATTTTTGCTCTTATTCTCCTTCAGCAAAATAACCTATGTATCACATCTGCTGAATTATCTAACGTATCTGCTAACAAAGATACAAATTTTTCTTCAAAACGACTGTATCCTTGCGCTCCTTCAACTTCATCTGAAATTACAGTATATGATACTGTGGTAGACATCGACGGAATAGGCATTATGCACAAATGCATTCAAAACTTACTTAACAATATGCTTTAAATCACTTGACACCACTAGCCTACGGACATAAATGGCACATTTGAAATTAAATTATCTTTATCATATAAACAAGATTAATACACTTTCACAGAAAGAACACACCAGTATGAGCTGCAATAAAGCATGAAGAATCGGCAAAAAGCAGGGAAAGTGTTCCACCTCCTTTCATATGTTGACACTAGAAAATTTTAGGAAATCTCCACAATGAACATATTACCGTATACTCATTCCCAAAAATTCTTTTAGAAAGGTAAATGCATTTACTGTAAAAATCTAAAGTTCATATCGATTATCTATAGTATATGTTTCTCTGTGCAGTGGTCTGGGATATATATATATATATATATATATATATATATATATATATATATATATATATATATATATAATATATATATGTATGTATATATATATATATATATATATATATATATATATATATATATATGTATATATATATATATATAGATATATATATTATAATATAAATATATATATATAATGTATATATATATATATATGTATATATATTTATATATATATATATATATATATATATATATATATATATATGTATATATATATATAATATATATATATATATATATATATTATCTATATATATATATATATTTATCTATATATATATACATATATATATATAATATATATACAGTGTATATATATATATATATATATATTATATATATATATATATATATATATATTTATATATATATATGTATATATATTTATATATATACATATATATATATATATATATATAAATATATATACATATATGTATATATATATATATATATATACATATATGTATATATATATATATATATAATACTTACATATATATACATATATATATCTATATCTATCCATATATATATATATATATATATACATATATATATATATATATATGTATGTATATATATATATATATATATATTTTTGGGCTCAAGCCATGTCGTCCTGATGGAAGTTCTTATAGGGTAGCTTCCTAGGGTATATTACAACTACGGCGATATTCCCAGAGAATTTACCTTAAGGTACCAGAATTCTAACTCCTGGAGCGAGTATCCCTCGTGAAAGGGATATCGCGACATATCAGAGGACGTATTCTAGACACGTCACATGGCAATCTACAACCTGGACAGAGATTTCGTCTCGTAGGAGGTGATTGACGAGATACGAATTCGGGAAAGAAAATGGGGAGCCGCTCCCAAGGCTTCCCTATCCCCCGATTCGTATGCGTGCCTGGCGCCAATCCTGGCGCCATCTGTATTCCTTTTTGCGTAGCTTAACAACTCGGTGTTTTTTTCCTGTTTTTCTCACAAATCTTGGATTTATTCGGCTTTTCATGGCTTCTTCGTCTTCGTTGGCCTCTGATAAGTTGAGTATAGTGTCTGTTATGTATAAATGTAGGCTCTTGGTTAAATTTTGAGTGATTAATAGGATTAATCTTTGATACAAGAGGTGTCCTGGACACTGTCGCTCGCTGTGTATTAAATTAGTTAGTCAGAGCGACATTCCTGGTTGTTTTGCTTCATTAAATTTTAGCTATTTAGCTTTACATAGGATTTCCTTTCGTGCTTAGTATTATTTGGCGAAGTATTCGCCATTCTGGCCTACGCTAGGCCATGTAGCCTAGTCGTTTGGTCCTAGTACTTCATGCATGAATTTGGTTTTTCCGAGTGTAATTAAAATTTTATTGAAGCTTTAGGCTATATTTTATACATTTTAGACTGTGTGGAATATTTCCAAGATTGTATACGTGTGAGTTTCGGTGAATTAGGTAATCGATTCTCTTGGTGCCTAGGCTAATTGCTTATGGAGCCTTAGTATACTTTATCATACTCCCCGTTGCTTTCTTTTCTTCGGAGAAGGTATGCAATCCCTTTCCCTCTGTTTAAGCCTTGGGCTTATCCCTAAGTGTTTTTTTCCGAATTTATTTTCGATAAAACTATACTAGGGTGTTACTGTACCTTCATGTTCCTGTAGTTATGGTTCAAGAGGGACAGAACAACAGAGTTTTTAGTCTGAGTCTGTGTTGTCTGGCTTGGGGCAGAGTCCCCCTCGCTGACCTAACACATACAAAGGGAGCTTAGCTCCCTTAGGTCACTACCGAAGGTTTCTGTAGTTATGATTCCTTCTTTTGTGATCGACCAGACTAAGTCCTGTTGCTGTTCTCGGGGGAGGATAAGTTCTTCCCTTGGGAGTAGCAACGCCTTCCTTGCTTTGGTGCTCTGGAAGCTGGCAAGTATTGCTTGCCTTTTCCCTTAGATCTCCCTTAGGCTAAGATAAGTTTCTTGGCTGCGGGTGATCTGTCACTAAAGCAAGGTTGGCAGGACCCTCTTGTCCCTTCCCCCTCTATCTCCGTAATGGCCTAGCCATTACTGTACTGTACCTTGCCGGCCGGCAGAGCTGGCCGGCAGGGGTCTTACTGTACTGTACGTCGTTCTACTTCTGGACCTAGTATAGGTTGGGATGTGGAATTGACTCAGCCCATTGCCGGCCGGCAGAGCTGCTGGCCGGCAAGGGTCTTATGTTTTCGAGTGCTGCCCGGACCTCTCTTGGTCCCTGATCCATGCCTGCCGGCAGAGCCGGACGGCATTGGTCAAGGAAGCCTGAATTAGTTTCTCCCCTTCCTTATATGCACTCTTTCGGTTGCCGGGCTTGGAGGTAGTGTACACTCTTATCCCGGCATCCATTCTATTTTCTTCTAGTGCTGTACCTGTCCCGGCTGCCGGCCTATGAGGCCGGCAGCCGGGCAGGTGTAGTTCTCTGGTTCTTTTGCTGCCGGCTGGCATCAGTCTTGTACCTTTGCCGGCCGGCTTATGTCAGCCCTTGTCTGCCGGTCACCAAGAGTGTGGCCGGCAGCTGGGTACTACCTTGTGTAGTTGCTGGCCGGCAGCCATTGCCGGCCAACACTGGCTGTTACCGGCCGGCAGTAGCTGCCGACCGGCACAGGCATTTGAACCAGAGTGCTGCCGCCCTATAGCTGTTAAGTAGTATACTTTAAAGCTAGTTGTGGTGTGTGCCGGCCGGCAAAGGCAGGCCGGCACACATCCCCCTTATACTGTACTAGTATTCTTCTGTATAGCATATACAGTAAAGAAGAAAACTATAGTAAAGGTTTTGGTACAGCACTGTATCTTCTAACACTATTGTGTTTTCTTGCACAGCCCTTTACTGTTGCCCTCAGATAGGAAGCTGAGTTCTTCCCTGTCTATTATCCAGGATTTTAAAATTATTGCTTAGGTGTGAGCTCCACCTGTTTCCTATGGAAACCTTGCATTGGTTACTCTAGAAGAGATAAACCTTTTTTGATTTTATTATCTGGAAGGCTGCAGCAATGGGTTGTGAGGGAAACACAAGTGTGTGTCTTTCCTTTATGAATTGTTATGCTATAATATGCATATCCAGTGATACATAGTTCACTTGATACTCATCGGAAATTTCTTCTCTTTACAGGAGGACCCTCCGAAGTGCGGAAATGTTTTCTGCAATGTCCGCAGCAAGAACCTCTGCGGACATGAGGTGTTGTAGGAGACACGCAGCATGCGCTGTCTCCAAGGATGATCTCCAGTATTGGGACCCTCAGGTATGTACTGTATGCACTAACCTGATTACTGAGGCTTTTGATTCCCCCCAGAACGGCGGAATCAAGGGATATAGCAAGGGAAAAGCTTCGTACTTGGGTAAGGGGCTTCAAGAAGAACACCTCTGGCCCTTATCTTCCAAGTGAGAAGATGAGGGGCGTATCTTTTTCCCCAGGCATCAGCTGATGCAGTGATTCCCCAGCCTCAAGAGGAGATCCCTCAAGATCAAGTCCAGGTGGACGTGGAAGTCGCAGTTGCGATGCAAGACATCCAGTTGGATGACAGGATGTCTGACCTGGACGATCGTTTGGAAGAAGACCTCCTGGCAGAAGGTCAGGATGAAGTTCAAACCCCGGATGTCGTAGAGGATGTGGTCGACGAGGTGTCGGCTACTCCGGTTCAGATGCCGGAGCCTATCCCCTCAACATCGGCTGGTCTCCCAGTAGAACTGGGACAGGCCCTCTCTTCGATTGTTGGAATGATCCCACAAATGCAGAAGGAGAATCAGGAGAAGGCGGCTGCAATGGAACTGCGTATGCAGTCCCTGGCAGAATCACATGGGCCCCGGAAAAGGCTCAATGTGAAAGACCTTCCCATATGCTCAGATGCTAACCCATGGAGGTATGCTGAGCACATGCCGATGACGACTGGAAAGATCGTCATCTCGGATAAGCTGGGTTCAGTTCCCCTAGAGGAGGTAGAATTCTGGCCCAGCAAGGCATCATATCCGGACTGCTATGTCCGGCTGAGAAAAGAACCAGCTTCAAGGGAGGAGACAGAGCCGAAGGAGGTCATTATTATGGACCACGCTAAGGCTCAAGCCCTACTTTCATCCTCGATGAAAGAGAGGGGCTTCTCTAACTCGAAGGTAGCTGCATTGAGCAAGAAGCTCCCTTCTTTTGTGTCCTCTCCTGATAGAGCCTTCCCCTTTTTACAGAAAGGGTTTGCGGCTGTCCTAAAGGCAGTCGAGGCCGGCAAGCCTTGCCCCTCCCTGGAGGAGTGTAAACCCTTGTCGCTGGCCCTGCCTATGGACCACAAAGACTGGAAGGATGTCCATCTGACATTCTCAGTGGGAAAGTTGGAGGCTGATATTGCCGGACGGCAATTCGGCGAGGACCTCCCCAAGCTGTCCGAATCTCTTTTACGAAGAGAGTTCGAGACAAAAGAAAGACTGGCTGCCTCAATGTCTCATCAGACTACTCTTGAGACGATGGCAAGTAACCCCAAGGTCCATGAAATGTTCATGGTAGTGGCTAAGTCTCACCTAGCCACAGTGACGAAGGACCTTTATGGCTTCGTCAAGGCAAGGAGAGCTTGCAGGGAGTTCGTGTTCACCGGGGCTTCGGTGAGACACGAGCCAAGGAAGTTAATCTCCTCCAACATTTGGGGAAAAGACCTTTTCCCTACCGATGTGGTCAAAGAGGTTGTTGATAAGGCCGCCGTGGAGAATAGAAACCTTCTCCAGAAGTGGGGCCTGGCTATCAAAAGAAAATCTTCCCCGGATGAGGGTCCTCAACCAAAGAGGAAGAATATGAGGACTAGGCTACCGTCTCGGCCAGCCAAGCCTTATAGACAGCAACAGCAACTACAATTGTCATTGCCTCCAGTGCCCCAGATGGTGGCACAAACCCCGACCACTTTTCAGTGGGTACCCCAGGCTGTGCCAGGTCAACCAACCACATTCACCCCAACGTTCGAAGGACAGTCTTCTTCCTTTCGTGCAAAACCTAGAGGAGCAGCCAGAGGCTCGTCTAGGCGCCCCTCAAGGGGAAGGGGATTCAGAGGTGGTCGTGGTCAGGGAGGCAAGACCTCAGGACGGCAGTCCAAGTGAAACGATACCGGTAGGAGGGAGACTGATGAAATTTTGGGATCGCTGGACCTTCGATCCCTGGGCCCAAAGCCTACTCAAGAATGGACTGGGCTGGAGCTGGTACAGCACTCCACCCCCGTGCCTTCGGTTTTTCCAACACTCCACCCCCGTTTTGGAGGAGTACGTTCAAGAACTGTTGGAGAAAAAGGTGATCCGAAAGGTGAAGTCCATCAAATTCCAAGGGAGGCTGTTTTGTGTTCCCAGGAAAGACTCGGAAAAGCTCAGAGTCATTCTGGACTTGTCGCCACTCAACAAGTTCATAATGAATTGCAAATTCAAGATGCTAACACTGCAACACATAAGGACCTTACTGCCCAAGAGGGCATACTCAGTCTCTATAGACTTGTCAGACGCCTATTGGCACATTCCAATCAGCCGTCGACTCTCCCCCTACCTAGGGTTCAGGCTACAACGGAGACTGTACGCCTTCAGAGCCATGCCATTCGGGCTAAACATAGCCCCAAGGATTTTCACGAAGCTTGCGAGCGCAGCTCTCAAACAATTACGCCTAAAGGGAATTCAGGTAGTAGCCTACCTGGACGACTGGCTGGTGTGGGCAGCATCCGAGACCGAATGCTTGCAAGCTTCCAGTCAGGTGATCCAGTTCCTAGAGTACCTAGGCTTCAAGATCAACAGAAAAAAGTCTCGACTTTCTCCATCCCAAAAGTTCCAGTGGCTGGGAATCCACTGGGACCTTTTGTCACGCAGTTTCTCCATCCCGACGAAGAAAAGGAAGGAGATAGCAGGCTCTGTCAAGAGACTTCTAGATTCCGAAAGGATATCAAGACGCGAACAGGAGAGGGTACTAGGCTCTCTCCAGTTTGCTTCAGTGACAGACCTAGTGCTAAGAGCACAGCTAAAGGATGCAACCGGAGTTTGGAGAAGGTTTGCATCAAACGCGCGAAGAGACCTGAGAAGACCAGTGCCGCCTCGGCTACGTACTCTTCTCAGACCTTGGTCCCAAGCCAGACATCTAAAGAAGTCGGTTCTTCTTCAGCCACCTCCCCCGTCGATGACGATTCACTCAGACGCCTCAAAGGAGGGATGGGGAGGTCACTCTCATCGGAAAAAAGTCCAGGGGACTTGGTCCAAGCTATTCAGGACCTTTCATATAAACTTTCTAGAAGTTATGGCAGTGCTCCTTACCTTAAAGAAAGTCTCCCCGCGTCACTCGATCCACATAAGATTGGTGATGGACAGCGAGGTGGTTGTGAGATGCTTGAATCGACAAGGGTCGAGGTCACCACCTCTCAACCAAGTGATGTTAGCCATTTTCCGATTGGCGGAAAAGAAGAAGTGGTACCTGTCGGCAGTTCACCTTCAAGGAGTCCGCAATGTGACAGCGGACGCTCTATCCAGGTTCACACCGATAGAGTCGGAATGGTCCTTAGACGCAGGATCATTCTCCTTCATTCTGAATCAAGTCCCAGAACTGCAAATAGACCTCTTTGCGACGAAAGACAACAAGAAGTTGCCCCTGTACGTGTCCCCGTACGAGGACCCCTTAGCGGAAGCAGTGGACGCAATGTCCCTCGACTGGAACAGATGGTCCAGGATTTATCTGTTCCCTCCTCACAACCTTCTGTTGAGGGTCCTCAACAAACTGAGATCCTTCAAGGGGGTAGCGGCAATAGTGGCCCACAAGTGGCCGAACAGTATGTGGTTCCCCTTGGCGTTGGAACTACAGATGAAGTTCGTGCCGCTACCACATCCAGTTCTGACCCAGCGAGTCCAGAAGTCGACTGTCTGCGCTTCATTACAGAAAACCCGGACCCTGCAGCTCATGATTTCTCGCCCTTGCGGTGAGAAAGCGTTTCGGGATTTCGAAAGCCAGCATAGACTTCCTAGAGGAATATAAGTGCAAATCGACTAGAAGGCAATATGAGTCATCCTGGAGAAAGTGGGTGGCCTTTGTAAAGGCAAAGAATCCGCAGGAGATCTCAACAGACTTCTGCTTATCTTTCTTCATCCACCTCCATGGCCAAGGGTTGGCAGCTAACACGATTTCAGTGTGTAAATCCGCTTTGATGAGACCCATTTTATTTGCCTTCCAGATCGACCTAGGTAACGAGATCTTTAATAAAGTTCCGAAAGCCTGCGCTAGGCTCAGACCTTCAGCACCTCCAAAGCCCATCTCATGGTCTTTAGACAAAGTTCTTCATTTCGCCTCCCTGTTGAGCAATGAAGAATGTGCGTTAAAGGATTTGACGCAAAAAGTTATTTTCCTATTTGCACTCGCGTCCGGGGCCAGGGTTAGTGAGATCGTAGCCCTCTCGAGAGAGGCAGGTCGTGTTCAGTTCCTGGATGGGGGGGATCTGAACCTGTTTCCGGATCCTACGTTTCTCGCCAAGAATGAGTTACCCACCAACAGGTGGGGTCCCTGGAGAATCTGCCCTCTGAAAGAAGATGCATCTCTATGTCCAGTAGAATGCCTAAAGGTCTATCTTCGTAGAACTTCAGACTTTAAGGGTGGTCAACTATTCAGGGGAGAAACATCAGGCTCAAATTTATCTCTGAATCAACTCAGAGCGAAAATCACATATTTTATTCGCAGAGCGGATCCTGACAGTACACCCGCAGGTCACGATCCGAGGAAAGTTGCCTCATCCCTAAATTTCTTTAATTGTATGGATTTTGAACATCTCCGTTCATACACGGGCTGGAAGTCTTCCAGGGTGTTCTTTCGCCACTATGCGAAGCAAGTAGAGGAACTTAAGAGATCTGTGGTAGCAGTGGGTCGTGTAGTTAACCCTACTGTTTAACTCTGCGAGGAACAGTGGTCTTAATTGGGACGATTAAGTCCAGGGTGAGTGTGTAGGTACATACTGTACTACAAACTAAATGAGGGCACCAAGTGCCCATATAGACTGTTCCTTCTTTCAAAGGTGAACCTAGCATAAGTTCAGACATGTGTGCCGAGTGTTTCTAACGCTAATGTGATTGATTTGTAATACAGACTTTTATGACTTGATACCTTGGTATCTTATTAAAGTGGTGTTTAATGGTTTTTCTTTCAGATAAACAAGTTCTGTTTACTATTATACTTATGCTTAAAGTTTTGGGTTACCCTCTTTTATATATATATATATAATTGTTGTTAACCTGTCTGTTTATTATCTGTCAATAAACTTGTTCTTGAGAACCTTGCGTCTCTTTCACCTGTGTCAATTTATTGGTATAATTGAGCATTTTGATTCTATGTATCTTATCTGGGATAATTCTGATAGAATTGTTCTGTTATGCAAGCTATGTTGCATTGGTTTATGTAGTCCCCTAATGGGAGGACTCCGTCCCTTAAAGGGACGAGGGCGGTTTTATTAGTTTCTTCCTATGCGGATATAAACCTTTGTCCAATACAAGTATTGTGCGGATTACTGGTCAATATATATTGACGCAGTGGTTCTATACAAACTATGCTTTACTTAATATAGGGCGAGACCACTATATTAGCTTGCCTGGTATTCATACATAGATATATGTACTCTTCGAGACTTTCCAGAGTCTAGTAGGACTCTTCCCTGTAGGGGGCAGGAAGCTCTAACATAGTTTATAGTTAGTTGAAAAGATGTATAACGGTAACATCTTAGGTCTCTAGGTCTAGTCGACCGGGAAAAAATTACCTCCGGGGAGTACGGCACGTTCTGAGAATCCACAGATACAGTAATGCTCTGGTACACTTCCATCAGGACGACATGGCTTGAGCCCAAAAAACGGATTTTGAGCGAAGCGAAAAATCTATTTTTGGGTGAGAT
>NC_090755.1:39262559-39275217 GCF_036898095.1 Palaemon carinicauda | reverse complement strand
CTAATCTTTCTTCGTTACCAAGTGGTTTAGTCACTGTCTATACAAGCCTGCCGACCATGGATCGATTCCCGCCTTGTCACAAGCTCTTGTCTTTGTGTGATTTCGTATAGGGCTTTGATCCCGAGGTTGTTAAGAGAATCCAGACGTTAATGTATCAAAAATATATATGGCTTATTTGAATATGAATAACACATCTAAATGTGCAAAAATCATCATTAATCGAATGGCAAGTAACAAACTACCAATTAGCTACGGAGGTGAACATGGGTGGATTTCAATTCTAAGTACAAAACACCTAAATTCAACAGGTATAAGTACAGAAGAATTGTCATTGACTTTTATATTTCTTTGTGGCCAAGTGGTTTAGTCACTGTCTATACAAGCTTGTCGACCAGGGTTCGATTCCCTGCCGGTCAAAAGCTCTTGTCTTTGTGTGATTTCGTATGGGGCTTTAATCCAGAGGTCGTTAACAGAATCCAGACATTAATGTATCAAAAATATAAATGCTTGTTTGAATATGAAAAACACGTCTAAATGTGCAAAATTTATCATTAATCGAATGCCAAGTAACAAACTACCAATTAGCGACGATGGTGAGATTGGGTTGATTTCAATTCTAAGTACAAAATACCCAAATTCGACAAGTATAAGTACAGAAGAATTGTCATTGACTTTTATCTTTCTTATTTACCAAGTGGTTTAGTCAATGTCTATAGAAGTTGCCGACCAGGGTTCGATTCCCGGTCGGTCACAAGCTCTTGTCTTTTTGTGATTCCACCTGGGGCTTTGATCCCGAGGTCGTTAAGAGATTCCAGACATTAATGTATCAAAAATATATATGCCTTATTTAAATATGAAAAACACGTCTAACTGTGCAAAATTTATTAATCGAATGGCAAGTAACAAACTACCAATTAGCTACGATGGTGAAGATGGGTTGATTTCAATTCTAAGTAAAAAACACCTGAATTTCACAGGTATAAGTACAGAAGAATTGTCATTGACTTTTATCTTTCTTCGTGGCCAAGTGATTTAGTCACTGTCTATACAAGCTTGCCGACCAGGGGTTCGATTCCCGGCCGGTCACAAACTCTTGTCTTTGTGTGATTTCGTCTGGGGCTTTGATTCCGAGGCCGTTAAGAGAATCAAGACATTAATGTATCAAAAATATATATGGCTTCTTTGAATATGTAAAACACGTCTAAATATGCAAAATTTATCATTAATCAAATGCCAAGTAACAAACTACCAATTAGCTACGATGGTGAATATGGGTTGATTTCAATTCTAAGTAAAAAACACCTGAATTCGACAGGTATAAGTACAGAAGAATTGTCATTGAATTTATCTTTCTTAGTACCAAGTGGTTTAGTCACTGTCTATACAAGCTTGCCGACCAGGGTTCGATTCCCGGTCGGTTACAAGCTCTTTTCTTTGTGTGATTTCACCTGGGGCTTTGATCCCGAGGTCATTAAGAGAATCCAGTCATTAAGGTATCAAAACTATATATGGCTTATTTGAATATGAAAAACACCGTCTAAATGTGCAAAATTATCATTAATCGAATGGCAAGTAACAAACTACCAATTAGCTACGTTGGTGAAGATGGGTTGATTTCTATTCTAAGTAAAAAACATCTGAATTTGACAAGAATAAGTACAGAAGAATTGTCATTGTCTTTTATCTTTCTTCGTGGCCAAGTGGTTTAATCACTCTCAATACAAGCTTGCCGACTATGGTTCGATTCCCGCCCAGTCACAAACTCTTATCTTTGTGTGATTTTGCCTGGGGCTTCAATCCTGAGGTCCTTGAGAGAATCCAGACATTACTGTATCAAAAATATATATGGCTTATTTGAATGTGAAAAACACGTCTAAATGTGCAAAATTTATCATTAATCGAATGCCAAGTACACACTACCAATTAGCTACGATGGTGAGACTGGGTTGATTTCAATTCTAAGTACAAAACCCCTTAACTCGACAGGTATAAGTACAGAAGAATTGTCATTGAATTTTATCTTTCTTTGTGGCCAAGTGGTTTAGTCACTGTCTATACAAGTTTGTCGACCAGGGTTCGATTCCTGGCCAGTCAAAAGCTCTTGTCTTTGTGTGATTTCACCTGGGGCTTTGATCCCGAAGTCGTTAAGAGAATCAAGACATTAATGTATCAAAAATATATATGGCTTATTTGAATATGAAAAACACATATAATTGTGCAAAATTTATCATTAATTGAATACCAAGTAACAAACTACCACATTAGCTACGATGGTGAGACTGGGTTGATTTCAATTCTAAGTACAAAACACCAGAATTCATCAGGTATAAGTACAAAAGAATTGTCATTGACTTTTATATTTCTTTGTGGTCAAGTGAAATAGTCACTGTCAATACAAGCTTGCCGACCAGGGTTCGATTCCCGGCCGGTCACAAGCTCTTGTCTTTTTGTGATTTCGCCTGGGGATTTAATCCCGAGGTCCTTAAGAGAATCCAGACAATAATGTATCAAAATATATATCGCTTATTTGAATTTGAAAAACATGTCTAAATGTGCAAAATTTATCATTAATCTAATGCCAAGTAACAAACTACCTATTAGCTACGATGTTGAAGATCGGTTGATTTCAATTCTAAGTAAAAAAACACCTGAATTCGACAGTTATAAGTACAGAAGAATTGTCATTGACTTTTATCTTTCTTAGTTACCAAGTGGTTTAGTCACTGTCTATAAAAGCTGGCCGACCAGGTTTCGATTCCCGGCCGGTCACAAGCTCTTGTCTTTGTGTGATTTCACCTGGGGCTTTGATCCAGATGTCGTTAAGAGAATCCAGACATTAATATATCAAAAATATATATGGCTTATTTGAATATGAAAAACACGTCTAAATGTGCAAAATTTATCATTAATCGAATACCAAGTAACAATCTACCAATTATCTACGATGGTGAAGATGGGTTGATTTCAATTCTAAGTAAAAAACACCTGAATTTGACAGGCATAAGTACAGAAGAATTGTCATTGATTTTTATCTTTCTTTGTGGCTAAGTGGTTTTGCCACTGTCTATACAAGCTTGCCGACCAGGGTTCAATTCCCTTTCCGTTCACAAGCTCTTGTTTTTGTGTGATTTTGCATGGGGCTATGAACCCGAGGTCGTTAAGAGCATCCAGACATTAATGTATCAAAAATATATTTGGCTTATTTGAAAATGAAAAACACATCTAAATGTGCAAAAATCATTATTAATCGAATACCAAGTAACAAACTACCAATTAGCTACGATGGTGAAGATGGGTTGATTCCAATTCTAAGTACAAAACACCTGAATTCAACAAGTATAAGTACAGAAGAATTGTCATTGACTTTTATCTTTCTTCTTGGCTAAGTGGTTTAGTTACTGTCTATACAAGCTTGTCGACCAGGGTTCGATTCATGGCCGTTCACAAGCTCTTGTTTTTGTATGATTTCGCCTGGGGCTTTGATCCCGAGGTCGTTAAGAGAATCCAGACAATAATGTATCAAAAATGTATATGGGTTATTTGAATATGAATAACACATCTAAATGTGCAAAATTCATCATTAATCTAAAGGCAAGTAACAAACTACCATTTAGCTACGGAGGTGAGGATGGGTTGATTTCAATTCTAAGTACAAAACACCTGAATTCGACAGGTATAAGTACAGAAGAATTGTCATTGACTTTTATCTTTCTTTGTGGCCAAGTGATTTAGTCACTATCTATACAAGCTTGCCGAGCAGGGTTCGATTCCTGGCCGGTCACAAGCTCTTGACTTTGTATGATTTCGCCTGGGGCTTTGATCCCGAGTCGTTAAGAGAATCCAGACATTAATGTATCAAAAATATATATAGCTTATTTGAATATGAAAAACACGTCTAAATGTGCAAAATTTATCATTAATCGAATGCCAAGTAACAAACTACCAATTAGCGACGATGGTGAGATTGGGTTGATTTCAATTCTAAGTACAAAATACCCAAATTCGACAAGTATAAGTACAGAAGAATTGTCATTGACTTTTATCTTTCTTAGTTACCATGTGGTTTAGTCAATGTCTATACAAGCTTGCCCACCAGGGTTCAATTCCCGGTTGGTCACAAGCTCTTGTCTTTCTGTGATTCCACCTGGGGCTTTGATCCCGAGGTCGTTAAGAGAATCCAGACATTAATGTATCAAAAATATATATGCCTTATTTAAATATGAAAAACACGTCTAACTGTGCAAAATTTATTATTCGAATGGCAAGTAACAACTACCAATTAGCTACGATGGTGAAGATGGGTTGATTTCAATTCTAAGTAAAAAAACACCTGAATTTGACAGGTATAAGTACGGAAGAATTGTCATTGACTTTTATCATTCTTCGTGGCCAAGTGATTTAGTCACTGTCTATACAAGCTTGCCGACCAGGGTTTGATTCCCGGCCGGTCACAAACTCTTGTCTTTTTGTGATTTCGTCTGGGGCTTTGATCCCGAGGTCGTTAAGAGAATCCAGACATTAATGTATCAAAACTATATATGGCTTATTTAAATATGAAAAACACGTCTAAATATGCAAAATTTATCATTAATCGAATGGCAAGTAACAAACTACCAATTAGCTACGATGGTGAAGATGGGTTGATTTCTATTTTAAGTAAAAAACACCTGAATTTGATAAGAATAAGTACAGAAGAATTGTCATTGTCTTTTATCTTTCTTCGTGGCCAAGTGGTTTAATCACTCTCAATACAAGCTTGCCGACCAGGGTTCGATTCCCGGCCAGTCACAAACTCTTATCTTTGTGTGATTTCGCCTGGGGCTTCAATCCTGAGGTCCTTGAGAGAATCCAGACATTACTGTATCAAAAATATTTATGGCTTATTTGAATGTGAAAAACACGTCTAAATGTGCAAAATTTATAATTAATCGAATGCCAAGTAACACACTACCAATTAGCTACGATGGTGAGACTGAGTTGATTTCAATTCTAAGTACAAAACACCTTAACTCGACAGGTATAAGTACAGAAGAATTGCCATTGAATTTTATCTTTCTTTGTGGCCAAATGGTTTAGTCACTGTCTATACAAGTTTGTCGACCAGGGTTCGATTCCTGGCCGGTCAAAAGCTCTTGTCTTTGTGTGATTTCACCTGGGGCTTTGATCCCGAAGTCGTTAAGAGAATCCAGAAATTAATGTATCAAAAATATATATGGCTTATTTGAATATGAAAAACACATCTAATTGTGCAAAATTTATCATTAATTGAATGCCAAGTAACAAACTACCACATTAGCTACGATGGTGAGACTGGGTTGATTTCAATTCTAAGTACAAAACACCTGAATTCATCAGGTATAAGTACAAAAGAATTGTCATTGACTTTTATATTTCTTTGTGGTCAAGTGATTTAGTCACTGTCTATACAAGCTTGCCGACCAGGGTTCGATTCCCGGCCGGTCACAAGCTCTTGTCTTTGTGTGATTTCGCCTGGGGATTTAATCCCGAAGTCCTTAAGAGAATCCAGACAATAATGTATCAAAAATATATATCGCTTATTTGAATATGAAAAACATGTCTAAATGTGCAAAATTTATCATTAATCGAATGCCAAGTAACAAACTACCTATTAGCTACGATGTTGAAGATGGGTTGATTTCAATTCTAAGTAAAAAACACCTGAATTTGACAGTTATAAGTACAGAAGAACTGTCATTGACTTTTATCTTTCTTAGTTACCAAGTGGTTTAGTCAATGTCTATAAAAGCTGGCCGACCAGGGTTCGATTCCCGGCCAGTCACAAGCTCTTGTCTTTGTGTGATTTCACCTGGGGCTTTGATCCCGATGTCGTTAAGAGAATCCAGACATTAATGTATCAAAAATATATATGGCTTATTTGAATATGAAAAACACGTCTAAATGTGCAAAATTTATCATTAATCGAATACCAAGTAACAAACTACCAATTAGCTACGATGGTAAAGATGGGTTGATTTCTATTCTAAGTAAAAAACACCTGAATTTGACAAGTATAAGTACAGAAGAATTGTCATTGACTTTTATATTTCTTTTTGCCCAAGTGGTTCAGTCACTGTCTATACAAGCTTGTCGACCAGGGTTCGATTCCTGGCCGTTCACAAGGTCTTGTTTTTGTATGATTTCGCCTGGGGCTTTGATCCCGAGGTCGTTAAGAGAATCCAGACATTAATGTATCAAAAATGTATATGGCTTATTTGAATATGAATAACACATCTAAATGTGCAAAATTCATCATTAATCGAATGCCAAGTAACAAACTACATTTAGCTACGGAGGTGAACATGGGTTGATTTCAATTCTAAGTACAAAACACCTAAATACAACAGGTATAAGTACAGAAGAATTGTCATTGACTTTTATCTTTCTTTGTGGCCAAGTGGTTTAGTCACTGTCTATACAAGCTTGTCGACCAGGGTTCGATTCCCGGCCGGTCACAAGCTCTTGTCTTCGTGTGATTTCGTAAGGGGCTTTAATACCAAGGTCGTTAACAGAATCCAGACATTAATGTATCAAAAATATATATGGCTTGTTTGAATATGAAAAACACGTTTAAATGTGCAAAATTTATCATTAATCGAATGACAAGTCATAAACTACCTATTAGCTACGATGGTGAAACTGGGTAGATTTCAATTCTAAGTACAAAACACCTGAATTCGACAGGTATAAGTACAGAAGAATTGTCATTGACTTTAATCTTTCTTCGTTGCCAAGTGGTTTAGTCACTGTCTATACAATCTTGCCGACCAGGGTTCGATTCCCGCCTGGTCAGTAGCTTTTGTCTTTGTGTGATTTCGTATGGGGCTATAATCCCGAGGTCCTTAAGAGAATCCAGACATTAATGTATCAAAAATATATATGGCTTATTTGAATATGTAAAAACACGTCTAAATGTGCAAAATTTATCATTAATCGAATGCCAAGTAACACACTACCAATTAGCTACGATGGTGAGACTGGGTTGATTTCAATTCTAAGTACAAAACCCCTTAACTCGACAGGTATAAGTACAGAAGAATTGTCATTGAATTTTATCTTTCTTTGTGGCCAAGTGGTTTAGTCACTGTCTATACAAGTTTGTCGACCAGGGTTCGATTCCTGGCCAGTCAAAAGCTCTTGTCTTTGTGTGATTTCACCTGGGGCTTTGATCCCGAAGTCGTTAAGAGAATCAAGACATTAATGTATCAAAAATATATATGGCTTATTTGAATATGAAAAACACATATAATTGTGCAAAATTTATCATTAATTGAATACCAAGTAACAAACTACCACATTAGCTACGATGGTGAGACTGGGTTGATTTCAATTCTAAGTACAAAACACCAGAATTCATCAGGTATAAGTACAAAAGAATTGTCATTGACTTTTATATTTCTTTGTGGTCAAGTGAAATAGTCACTGTCAATACAAGCTTGCCGACCAGGGTTCGATTCCCGGCCGGTCACAAGCTCTTGTCTTTTTGTGATTTCGCCTGGGGATTTAATCCCGAGGTCCTTAAGAGAATCCAGACAATAATGTATCAAAAATATATATCGCTTATTTGAATTTGAAAAACATGTCTAAATGTGCAAAATTTATCATTAATCTAATGCCAAGTAACAAACTACCTATTAGCTACGATGTTGAAGATCGGTTGATTTCAATTCTAAGTAAAAAACACCTGAATTCGACAGTTATAAGTACAGAAGAATTGTCATTGACTTTTATCTTTCTTAGTTACCAAGTGGTTTAGTCACTGTCTATAAAAGCTGGCCGACCAGGTTTCGATTCCCGGCCGGTCACAAGCTCTTGTCTTTGTGTGATTTCACCTGGGGCTTTGATCCAGATGTCGTTAAGAGAATCCAGACATTAATATATCAAAAATATATATGGCTTATTTGAATATGAAAAACACGTCTAAATGTGCAAAATTTATCATTAATCGAATACCAAGTAACAAACTACCAATTATCTACGATGGTGAAGATGGGTTGATTTCAATTCTAAGTAAAAAACACCTGAATTTGACAGGCATAAGTACAGAAGAATTGTCATTGATTTTTATCTTTCTTTGTGGCTAAGTGGTTTTGCCACTGTCTATACAAGCTTGCCGACCAGGGTTCAATTCCCTTTCCGTTCACAAGCTCTTGTTTTTGTGTGATTTTGCATGGGGCTATGAACCCGAGGTCGTTAAGAGCATCCAGACATTAATGTATCAAAAATATATTTGGCTTATTTGAAAATGAAAAACACATCTAAATGTGCAAAAATCATTATTAATCGAATACCAAGTAACAAACTACCAATTAGCTACGATGGTGAAGATGGGTTGATTCCAATTCTAAGTACAAAACACCTGAATTCAACAAGTATAAGTACAGAAGAATTGTCATTGACTTTTATCTTTCTTCTTGGCTAAGTGGTTTAGTTACTGTCTATACAAGCTTGTCGACCAGGGTTCGATTCATGGCCGTTCACAAGCTCTTGTTTTTGTATGATTTCGCCTGGGGCTTTGATCCCGAGGTCGTTAAGAGAATCCAGACAATAATGTATCAAAAATGTATATGGGTTATTTGAATATGAATAACACATCTAAATGTGCAAAATTCATCATTAATCTAAAGGCAAGTAACAAACTACCATTTAGCTACGGAGGTGAGGATGGGTTGATTTCAATTCTAAGTACAAAACACCTGAATTCGACAGGTATAAGTACAGAAGAATTGTCATTGACTTTTATCTTTCTTTGTGGCCAAGTGAATTAGTCACTATCTATACAAGCTTGCCGAGCAGGGTTCGATTCCTGGCCGGTCACAAGCTCTTGACTTTGTATGATTTCGCCTGGGGCTTTGATCCCGAGGTCGTTAAGAGAATCCAGACATTAATGTATCAAAAATATATATAGCTTATTTGAATATGAAAAACACGTCTAAATGTGCAAAATTTATCATTAATCGAATGCCAAGTAACAAACTACCAATTAGCGACGATGGTGAGATTGGGTTGATTTCAATTCTAAGTACAAAATACCCAAATTCGACAAGTATAAGTACAGAAGAATTGTCATTGACTTTTATCTTTCTTAGTTACCATGTGGTTTAGTCAATGTCTATACAAGCTTGCCCACCAGGGTTCAATTCCCGGTTGGTCACAAGCTCTTGTCTTTCTGTGATTCCACCTGGGGCTTTGATCCCGAGGTCGTTAAGAGAATCCAGACATTAATGTATCAAAAATATATATGCCTTATTTAAATATGAAAAACACGTCTAACTGTGCAAAATTTATTATTCGAATGGCAAGTAACAAACTACCAATTAGCTACGATGGTGAAGATGGGTTGATTTCAATTCTAAGTAAAAAAACACCTGAATTTGACAGGTATAAGTACGGAAGAATTGTCATTGACTTTTATCATTCTTCGTGGCCAAGTGATTTAGTCACTGTCTATACAAGCTTGCCGACCAGGGTTTGATTCCCGGCCGGTCACAAACTCTTGTCTTTTTGTGATTTCGTCTGGGGCTTTGATCCCGAGGTCGTTAAGAGAATCCAGACATTAATGTATCAAAACTATATATGGCTTATTTAAATATGAAAAACACGTCTAAATATGCAAAATTTATCATTAATCGAATGGCAAGTAACAAACTACCAATTAGCTACGATGGTGAAGATGGGTTGATTTCTATTTTAAGTAAAAAACACCTGAATTTGATAAGAATAAGTACAGAAGAATTGTCATTGTCTTTTATCTTTCTTCGTGGCCAAGTGGTTTAATCACTCTCAATACAAGCTTGCCGACCAGGGTTCGATTCCCGGCCAGTCACAAACTCTTATCTTTGTGTGATTTCGCCTGGGGCTTCAATCCTGAGGTCCTTGAGAGAATCCAGACATTACTGTATCAAAAATATATATGGCTTATTTGAATGTGAAAAACACGTCTAAATGTGCAAAATTTATAATTAATCGAATGCCAAGTAACACACTACCAATTAGCTACGATGGTGAGACTGAGTTGATTTCAATTCTAAGTACAAAACACCTTAACTCGACAGGTATAAGTACAGAAGAATTGCCATTGAATTTTATCTTTCTTTGTGGCCAAATGGTTTAGTCACTGTCTATACAAGTTTGTCGACCAGGGTTCGATTCCTGGCCGGTCAAAAGCTCTTGTCTTTGTGTGATTTCACCTGGGGCTTTGATCCCGAAGTCGTTAAGAGAATCCAGAAATTAATGTATCAAAAATATATATGGCTTATTTGAATATGAAAAACACATCTAATTGTGCAAAATTTATCATTAATTGAATGCCAAGTAACAAACTACCACATTAGCTACGATGGTGAGACTGGGTTGATTTCAATTCTAAGTACAAAACACCTGAATTCATCAGGTATAAGTACAAAAGAATTGTCATTGACTTTTATATTTCTTTGTGGTCAAGTGATTTAGTCACTGTCTATACAAGCTTGCCGACCAGGGTTCGATTCCCGGCCGGTCACAAGCTCTTGTCTTTGTGTGATTTCGCCTGGGGATTTAATCCCGAAGTCCTTAAGAGAATCCAGACAATAATGTATCAAAAATATATATCGCTTATTTGAATATGAAAAACATGTCTAAATGTGCAAAATTTATCATTAATCGAATGCCAAGTAACAAACTACCTATTAGCTACGATGTTGAAGATGGGTTGATTTCAATTCTAAGTAAAAAACACCTGAATTTGACAGTTATAAGTACAGAAGAACTGTCATTGACTTTTATCTTTCTTAGTTACCAAGTGGTTTAGTCAATGTCTATAAAAGCTGGCCGACCAGGGTTCGATTCCCGGCCAGTCACAAGCTCTTGTCTTTGTGTGATTTCACCTGGGGCTTTGATCCCGATGTCGTTAAGAGAATCCAGACATTAATGTATCAAAAATATATATGGCTTATTTGAATATGAAAAACACGTCTAAATGTGCAAAATTTATCATTAATCGAATACCAAGTAACAAACTACCAATTAGCTACGATGGTAAAGATGGGTTGATTTCTATTCTAAGTAAAAAACACCTGAATTTGACAAGTATAAGTACAGAAGAATTGTCATTGACTTTTATATTTCTTTTTGCCCAAGTGGTTCAGTCACTGTCTATACAAGCTTGTCGACCAGGGTTCGATTCCTGGCCGTTCACAAGGTCTTGTTTTTGTATGATTTCGCCTGGGGCTTTGATCCCGAGGTCGTTAAGAGAATCCAGACATTAATGTATCAAAAATGTATATGGCTTATTTGAATATGAATAACACATCTAAATGTGCAAAATTCATCATTAATCGAATGCCAAGTAACAAACTACATTTAGCTACGGAGGTGAACATGGGTTGATTTCAATTCTAAGTACAAAACACCTAAATACAACAGGTATAAGTACAGAAGAATTGTCATTGACTTTTATCTTTCTTTGTGGCCAAGTGGTTTAGTCACTGTCTATACAAGCTTGTCGACCAGGGTTCGATTCCCGGCCGGTCACAAGCTCTTGTCTTCGTGTGATTTCGTAAGGGGCTTTAATACCAAGGTCGTTAACAGAATCCAGACATTAATGTATCAAAAATATATATGGCTTGTTTGAATATGAAAAACACGTTTAAATGTGCAAAATTTATCATTAATCGAATGACAAGTCATAAACTACCTATTAGCTACGATGGTGAAACTGGGTAGATTTCAATTCTAAGTACAAAACACCTGAATTCGACAGGTATAAGTACAGAAGAATTGTCATTGACTTTAATCTTTCTTCGTTGCCAAGTGGTTTAGTCACTGTCTATACAATCTTGCCGACCAGGGTTCGATTCCCGCCTGGTCAGTAGCTTTTGTCTTTGTGTGATTTCGTATGGGGCTATAATCCCGAGGTCCTTAAGAGAATCCAGACATTAATGTATCAAAAATATATATGGCTTATTTGAATATGTAAAAACACGTCTAAATGTGCAAAATTTATCATTAGTCAAATGCCAAATAACAAACTACCAAGTAGCTACGATGGTGAGACCGGGTTGATTTCAATTCTAAGTACAAAACACCTGAATTCGAAAGGTATAAGTACAAAAGAATTGTCATTGATTTTTATGTTTCTTTGTGGCTAAGTGGTTTAGTCACTGTCTATACAAGCTTGTCGACCAGGGTTCGATTCCCGGCCGGTCACAAGCTCTTGTCTTTGTGTGATTTCACCTGGGGCTTTTATCCCGAGGTTGTTAAGAGAATCCAGACATTAATGTATCAAAAATATATATGGCTTCTTTGAATATGAATAAACACATCTAAATGTGCAAAATTTATCATTAATCGAATACCAAGTAACAAACTACCAATTACCTACGATGGTGAGGATGGGTTGATTTCAATTCTAATTACAAAACACCTGAATTCGACAGGTATAAGTACAGAAGAATTGTCATTGACTTTTATCTTTCTTTGTGGCCAAGTGATTTAGTCACTATCTATACAAGCTTGCCGACCAGGGTTCGATTCCCGGCCGGTCACAAGCTCTTGACTTTGTGTGATTTCGCCTGGGGCTTTAATACAGAGGTCCTTAAGAGAATCCAGACATTAATGTATCAAAAATATATATAGCTTATTTGAATATGAAAAACACGTC
>NC_090755.1:39210059-39252559 GCF_036898095.1 Palaemon carinicauda | reverse complement strand
TTATTATTATTATTATTATTATTATTATTATTATTATTATCCAAGCTACAACCCTAGTTAGAAAAGCAAGATGCTATAAGACCAAGGGCTCTAACAGGGAAAAATAGCCCAGTGAGGAATTGAAATAAGGAAATAAATAAATGATGAGAATAAATTAACAATATATCATTGTAAAGATAGTAACAGCGTCAAAACACATATGTACTATATAAGCTATTAACGTTAAAAACAGATATGTCATATGTAAACTATAAAAAGACTCATGTCAGCCTGGTCAACATAAAAACATTTGCTCCAACTTTGAACTTTTGAAGTTCAACTGATTCAACTACACGATTATGAATATCATTCCACAACTTGGTAACAGCTGGAATAAAACTTCTAGAATACTGTGTAGTATTGAGCCTCGTGGTGGAGAAGGCCTGGCTATTAGAATTAACTGCCTGCCTAGTATTACGAACAGGATAGAATTGTCCAGGGAGATCTTAATGTAAAGGATGATCAGAGTTATGAAAAATCTTATGAAACATGCATGATGAACTAATTGAACGACGGTGCCAGAGATTAATATCTAAATCAGGAATAAGGAATTTAATAGACCGTAAGTTTCTGTCCAACAAATTAAGATGAGGATCAGCAGCTGAAAACCAGAAAGGAGAACAATACTCAAAAGAAGGTAGAATGAAAGAATTAAAACACTTCGTCAGAATAGATTGATCACCGAAAATCTTGTAAGACTCTCACAATAAGCCAATTTTTTGAGCAATTGAAGAAGACACAGACGTAATGTGTTTCTCAAAAGTAAATTTGCTGTCGAGAATCATACCTAAAATTTTAAGAGTCATACAAATTTAAAGAAACATCATCAATACTGAGATTCGGATGCAGAGGAGCCACCGTCCTAGACCTACTTACAATCATACTTTGAGTTTGGTAGGAATCAACTTCATACCCCATAATTTGCACCATGCACTAATTTTAGCTAAATCTCTATTAAGGGATTCACCAACCCCAGATCTACCTTCAGGGGATGGAATGGATGCAAAGAGAGTAGCATCATCTGCATATGCAACAAGCTTGTTTTCTAGGCCAAAGCACATGTCATGTGCATATAGTATGAAAAGTAATGGGCCAAGAACACTACCCTGTGGAACACCGGATATCACATTCCTATGCTCACTATGGTGCCCATCAACAACAACTCTTTAAGATCTATTACTTAAAAATCAATAATAATGCTAAGAAACGACCCACCCACTCCCAACTGTCTGAGTTTGAAAACAAGGGCCTTATTATTAACACGGTCAAAAGCAGCACTAAAATCAGGGCCAATTATACGAACTTCCTGACCACAATCAAGGGATTTCTGTACAGCATTGGAGATTGTAAGAAGGGCATCAAATGCTCCAAGGCCTTTACGAAAACAAATTGCAAATTAGGGAGTAGATGAATATCTTCAGCAAACCTATTAAGACGTTCTGCCAGAAGACGTTCAAAAACTTTAGATAATATGGGAGTTATGGAAATTTGGCGGTAAATAGTGGGACTTGAGCTACCACAAACACATTTACATAGAGGAATAACATTACCAATTCTCCAACAAGTGCTAAAAGCTCCTCTTCTTGCTAATTTGTGCAAAATAACAGATAACTTTGGAGCCAAGAAATCTGCTGTCTTTATAAAAAACAAAGGCAAAATACCATTTGGGTCTACACCTCCATAAGCATCAAGGTCTATCAACAGAGCTTTGATCTCACGAGATCGAAAAGCTAAATTAGTTAGTTTAGCCCCAGGAAAACAGGATTGAGGAAGTTCAAGCTTTTCATTACTCCGTTTACTGTCAAAAACATCAGTCAAAAGGGTTGCCTTTTCCTTTGGACAGTGAGTGACTGAGCCATCTGGTTTAAGTAAAGGAGGAACTGTTGCATCTACGCCAAAGAGTGCAGATTTAAGGGTAGACCACCATTTATGTTCCTGGGTTATACCAGAAAGATTTCTTTTATGGTTAAATTGTACTCCTTTTCAGTTTAGGCATAAACTCTCTGAGCAAAAGCTCGAAGCTGAGTATAGTTCTTCCAGGTCAAATCTGATCTGTTACCCTTCCAAAGATGATAAACCTCCTGCTTCTCAAAATAAGCCCGTCTACAATCATCATTGAACCACGGTTTGTCCTTCACTCAGTACCTTAGCACACGAGAAGGGATATGCCTATCAATTATGTTGACTAGATTCTCATTCAAAGGGACAACAGGATGTACACTACTATATAATTATGACCTAATCAAGCACAAAAGATCATTCAAAATCCTACCCCAGTCTGGTTGGGATTTTATATAAATTTTACAAGAGTATGATATATCAGGGACAGGCTGCTCAGTCTTCACTACTAATGAAATCAAGGCATGATCAGATGTCCCGACTGGAGATCCAACCTTACTAGTTATAACGCCAGGGGAATCAGTGTATACGAGGTCCAATCAATTACCAGACCTGTGAGTAGCTTCATTTATGATTTGCTCACAGCCTGATTCAGAGGCAAAGTCTAAAGCTCTTAACCCATGGCGATCGGTAGGAGAGATAGAACTTAACCACTCCCTACGATGAGCATTAAAATCACCAACAAAGACAGAAGAAGCCTTTCTATCATCTTCTTGTATCTTAGCCATAATGGTAAGAAGACAATCGAAGATAGAATCATCCATGTCTGGATTCCGGTAGATCGAACACAAATAAAAGTTGGTATGCCTGCCACAAACTTTTATTACCAGAATCTCATGACATCCACATTGATAGCAGGACCTATGAGAAGCAGGGTACTCGGTCCTAATATACACCGCCATTCCCCTGGCCCTAGGGATGGCATCACGTTTCAACATTATTGGCTTCTTAAAACCAGTTATAAGGAGCTCAGATGAGTGCCTCATATTAGAACACAGAGTTTCTGAGCACAAAATAATATCATACTATCTGGACGCAACTGTAAGGTCTTGGATATTTGCATGAAGACCACTAATATTGCAATACAGAAGACGACATTGACGAAATCTAGGACGAACTGGTCCGGATTTTGCTCAGTGTCTCCAGACAGCATAAGAATTAATAGAAATAAAAAAAAGAGACATCATATTTAAAAACTAGATTAACAAGAACTATTACAAAAACAATATGTACAGAATTATAAATGAAATGATTGTTGATAACCATAGACTATAGTAAAAGGTCGGAAAAACTGGTCAACATGGAGGAGCCGATACACCATGCACTATATTCCTTAAAACTAAAACACTTAATAAAAAAGCCAACCATATTCAAAATACTGTTCAATAGTATCATTGTAATGCCTACAAATAAATACTTAAACTAAAATCATGACAGGCAATACAAAAAACTTAACATACAAAATAAATAAGTAAACACATTCACAAAAACACGACAAAAAATACTAAAACCTCAAACTAAAATTCACGATAACTAGATAAACACATTTATAAATGTATATATATTGACGCAGAAACTATCATCGGACCAGAAGCCGAACAGTCTTTTTGGCATAAGTACCTATATGTGGCGAACAGAACAATATTCTGTCCCAGTCAACTCAACTGAGCAATCACTTAGTGATGGTCACCCTCATCATCACCATGAGCATTCAAACCCAAGTCCTTTTTAAACAGGTCCGGTCTTTCCACGTATATTCCAAATCCATAGATCATTCAATATCAAATCATATAAAAAAAAAATCCAGAACACAATCATTGACGAGCATCCAAAATTCTGGAACTGGAAAGGAGGAATAACGGCTGTTGAATTAAATAATCCCTTCCAATAAATAATTCATAATAATGAAAAATATAAATACAGAATTCAAAACACATCTGCCTCCTGCGGCAGTCATTAAGAAAAAATAAAAACATTCCTCCTAAACAATTCAAACAAAAAAGAAGTATACAAACAATCTCCCTTATACCAACAGTTTTTCTTACTAAAAAACAAATACATTAACGCTCTCTCTCTCTCTCTCTCTCTCTCTCTCTCTCTCTCTCTCTCTCTCTCTCTCTCTCTCTCTCAAAATCATTTGGTAAACAACAAAAATAAAAAAATAATAAACAGAAATTAATCCTCCATATGGTCATGATTCCTTTCAGTTTAAATTTTTGGAATTGAACTTTTCCTCTAGTTTCAAACTGGTCGAGTAGGTCATGGTGTATCTGTTACTTATAATTTGTTACTAAAAAAAATCCTAAAACTTGAAATTGGTCGTGTGGGTAGAGGCTCTCTGCAAATTATTATTATAATTATAAATATTTGGTAAAACTTGATATTTGTCGTGTAGGTCATAGTTCTCACCAGCTTATAATTAGTTAGGAGTGAACTCGAAAAGGATCGAATTGGTCATGGTTAGCTCCAACTTATAATTTTTCACATATGAACATCTCCTCTAATTTGAAATTGGTCGTGTATGTCATAGTTCTGTCCAAAGTAAAATTAGTTACGAGTGAAATTTTCCTATAACTTAAAATTAGTGGCTTAGGTCATTGTTCTCATCAACTTAATACCTATTATTAGTGGAAATGTTTTATTACCTGAAATTCGTGGCGTATTATGGTATTCTTACATTTATAATTTGTTATGACTGAACATTTCTTGTAACTTTGAATTGGTCGAGTAGTAGTGGCTATCTCCAACATATAATTTGTTACGAGTGAACATTTCCTCTACAGTAACTTGAAATTGGTCGAGTACTCGTGGTTTTCCCTATTTTTGTAATTTGTTATTAGTGAACATATCCTGTATCTTGATAATTCGATGGGTAGATCATATTTCTCTCTCTTGTAACTTTAAACTGATCGAGTAGGTCGTGGTTCTCTAAAACTTATAATTTGTTACGAGTGAAAATTTCCTGTAATTTGAATTTGAGTTTTCTCTTAACTTGAAATTGATCGAGTAGGTCATGATTTTTCAAAATTATAATTTGTTACGAGTGAACAATTCCTCTTTTTGATTGATTGATTGATTGATTTAAGGTTTTCTGGTATCCTTTCTCTATTGGAAAGGAGTTGTATAGGACTATAGGTCATGACTCTCCAACTTATAATTTGGTAGAAGGAACATTTCTCAAAATTGAAATTGATCATGTATGCTATAGGATAAAGGTAAGTAACAAAATGAACATCTATTTTCAAATTTTCTTCTGAGATCTAACAAGAATAAGCAAAACTGTGAATCTAAAGAAAACATTTGAATAAGCTAGGAATTAATTATAGCAAAATGCACAGCTAAAAGTAAAAGGAATTGATATGTGAAATCGGGTCACAAATGGCTTACACTGAAGTGGTGAAAATAGAAGAGAACTTGAGAGTCCTCAAGTACTCGGTGTATGTGTCAAATATTCTACTCAACAGTTACGTCTGTTGATATTAGGCGTCTGATGACGTCACATGAAATATTTATCATTTTACTTTTTTTTCTTTGATTTTCAATATACTAATAATTGTAATATAAATCATTTCATTATTGGACATTTATACAATTGTATCAGTTTAATGATTTTTCGTACTTCGTTAAAACTATCAATTTTTACCTTGAAAGCAAGATTGTTTTGTTTGAAAGTTGTGTTCGGAGTAGCAACTCAACTTCGACTTTAGTTTTATCGATTTACTGGTCATCGTAGATATTTATCGATAACTGAGTCATTGTATCATTATATTTATTAATCATTATCATTCTACATCTAGAAATGTCTCCCATGTTCACTACCTTACAGCCAAGTATTTATTTCATAACTGTATTAAACATATGAACAATGTCTTAAGGTTTGTTAGAAATCCCGCCAGCCGCCACGTATGTTATGTTGTCTTCTAATCGTGACTGAGAGAACATGTCTACACTTTGGTACCTGTTCGACGGGGTTTTACAGTAGTGAATACACGCAAAATTTATTGAATTGCTAGATTAGTAACTATATGGTGTAGGTAAGTATGCTGTGACGGACTTGTTTGATGTAGTCATGCATTCCAGTTGATAGCATAGTGTCTTAGAATTGTTCATATTTCTAGTTGGCTTGGACCATACGTCATAGAGTCCATTTATTTATCGTTATAGTAGCCTAATTTAGGGTATATGGCACACGTTACAGATGCCGAGCATAATATTTCATATTTCATCTTTTGATCTTTGGTTAGGTTAAAACTAAACCACATCATAGCTAATAATAATAATAATAATAATAATAATAATAATAATAATAATAATAATAATAATAATAATAATAATAATAATAATAATAATAATAATAATAATAAAGATTTTATAAAAAAGTTTTCCATAAAACTTAATGTGTGTTTGGTAGGCTAATACGCGTGCTACTATTGTCGTCCCTAAGGGGGGCCACGTTAGGTTACAATCATTATTTTATTTCCCTGGTCCATTACAGTTCTTATGCAAGGTTAATATATGATTAATGTATAAATTTTTCCATAGTTAGTATCGGGATAATAGACAGAGAAGCCTAGTATCAACCTTTCTGTTGTAACATAGCCTACATTAAATTACCCTTTTTATTGCATTGTTAGGTGTCGCTTTGATTTTCCTCCTGAGGAGCGTAACGATGAGGGGGGGGGGGCGGTGTATTTCTTGCTACTTTGACAATATGCAATATATACCTAATTTATATACTAATATCTATTTGCATGATGCTTTGTGTTTTTTTTTTTTTTTTTTTTTTTAGGAATTATTATATTGTTGGTATATCATGAAACATACATGTATATATGTAGAATTACGTATCTTTGCTCTTGTTATGACAAATGAATTTGGAATTCATTGACCTACTCAGTATTGTAAGGTATGTGAGAGACAATTGTTGATTTGCCCCACCTCCTTTAACCAGTTGCCTAAAGGAAATGTTATTCTCCATCTTATCTGAGAAACATCAATTCTTTTCATTTTATTGTGTAGTCTGAATTTTCCAGTTATGCTCCACAGTGTTATAGAAAAAAAGAATTAAAGGTCTTATGATTAAAGATATTCACATGTCTTTCCATAGCCCTTAAAGTACCTCTTTTTCAGTACATTGGGAGTTGAATGCCAGGAAAGGATTGGGAATGAAATTATAAGAGAGATTACTCGAGTGCCATATATGGATGAGATCATGATGAGGGGTAGATGGAGATGGTTTGGGCATGCTCTTCACACTCCCAAAAGAGAGATTAGTTCTCTAAAGGTTCAGCTAGGCTCTAGAAGTCACCAGAAGAGTTGGAAGACCTAGGCCCACATGGATGAGGACTATTAAACGCAACGTAGGGGATGATGAACGCAGAAGTATTGAATTAAAAGCCCAGTATAGAGACGGCTGGCGAAATCGAAACGAGATCCTTTGCGTCAATAGGCGTTGGAGATGGTGATGATGATTTCTGTAAAGTGACTGGCTGATCGGTAAAATTTATTTTTGCTCGTGATGTGATCACGGACGAATTATTATTATTATTATTATTATTATTATTATTATTATTAGATATATATAATTTATATATATATATATATATATATATACATATACATATATTTATATATATATATACATATATATATATATATATATATATATGTATATATATATATATATATATATATATGTATATATATATATATATCCAAATAAGTCATATATATTTTTGATACATTAATGTCTGGATTCTCTTAACAACCTCGGGATCAGAGCTCCAGGCGAAATCACACAAAGACAAGAGCTTGGGACCGGCCGGACCAGGGTTCAATTCCGGCCGGTCACATGCTCTTGTCTTTGTGTGATTTCGCCTGGGGCTCTGATCCCGAGGTCGTTAAGAGAATCCAGATATTGATGTATCAAAAATATATATGTCTTATTTGAATATGAAAAACACGTCTAAATGTGCAAAATTTATCATATATATATATATATATATATATATACATACACACACACACATATATATATATACATACATATATATTTCTTTATTTTTGAAAGCTTTTAAATTACACATATCGGTTTAGTAGTATTTTTTTTTTGCCAGATTTTGAAGAGTAATGCTGGAATATATCTTAAATAATATTCAAGTCAGCTGCAATATCTAATATCAGTACCTAATAAAAACCTAAAGCATGTTAGTAGTAAGGAACTTTTTTAAGTATATAATTAAAATCTTTTAAAAAACGCTTTATTACTATGGCTGATGGAAACCATCTTATCCATCAAAGAAAGGAAACTTTGTCTTAGTCAACTTATTTTTCATACAAGGGTCATGCTTCCTCAGTTGTAAATGAAAGGGACCCACAAAACCCAAGTGACATAAGCCTTTCATTTTCTGTCATCAGGAATGCTGAGTTAAGTAAGCCTTGGATCTTGGAGAACTTCATGATGTAGTCATTTAGAAAGGAATTTTCTCTACATATGCAAGCCAATAGAATTGAATTAACCATAAGGACCATAAAATGTATTCTTAGATAATCATATCCTCAACTAATATCTTTAGCTAAACCTTCAACACATATTTTTCTTCTGTGGTTCTTAATCATCGGTTATTTATGACAATGATTATAGGTATATGTGGAATATTCTAATAGATAAAAGAATTTTTTTTAAATGTAATAATGCTTTATGACATAATGTCATTATCTCATTTTTTCCCCGTTTGAAGGCCAAAGAGTTTGGGGAATATCCAAGGAGGAAAGGTAAAACCATTACCAGGAAAGGCCCCAATGGCAAGTGCCAAGGAACATTTCAAATTTGAGGTGCTTGCTCTGAGCAGAAAGCTGTTAAAATGCTAGTACTTGATCATGTCCGTAGTGTGCTTGCCTGGCACTAAAGTAACAAAAATCCAAAAGTAAGTACGTTTCACTTTGGTAAGCATAGAAGAAAAGAAACAAAGAATTTTGGCATTAAAAGAGAAATTATATTTTAAAGCAATTAGTTAAAAAGCAAGTAACCCCTATTTTTTTCTTTTCCGAAAAAAATTCTAAATTCTAGTTAATTTTCACAAGTCTCCATGCAGAGTCTTTCAGTGATTATTAGTAGCATTTTATTCAAACCAGTGTAATGTCGACGTATCTTTAAATAAAAAAAATATTATGCATATAAATGATGTTATCTCTGAAACTTCTTTTCAAGAAACTCTGAAAGAGTTGGATAAGGCTCCAAGCATTCTTGCTACTACTGTTGAGAAACACGAGTTTACAAGTGCTATCGGTGACTTGGAATAAAAACTCAAAATATCTACTATAAAGTGGTTATCTGATATGCATCAATAAATGGAGAGGTGCTAGATGAATTATATATGCTAGCTTTTGCTTAATTTTATATAACTGACATAGATTAGCTGAAGTCATATAGAGAATATTTCTTATATCTCTTATATAATGCCAATTAATTTCTTGTGTTGTTTGAGATCAATAATATACAATCTCGTTGTTCTGTAAAGACACTGGAATTACTAAACGAGCTAAATTTTATATCATGATTAACATAGGATAAATATCTCAATAGAGGGAAACACAAATGAAAATAACCAAATTAAATCAATTTTTTAGCTATGCAATCATACAATAAAAGTAAGTCTCAATACTCCCTAATGAATAATGATATGCACTTTCTCTTTCGTTATGAAAATAGAAATAAATATTCCGTTCGGGAATTCTTTGGAGTTTATTTATGCAATGGCTGTTTATTCTTTGGAATGTAAGTATCAAATTGAAGGCTACTAAATAGGTGGTGTATAATCTTTTCCGGATATACGAAATAAAAACCAACAAAATCTACATCTTGATTAAATGATTTTGATTGTCCAGAGAAATATTGGAAACGGAGGAAAGTTTTTCAACATAGTTATTTCTTGGAAAAACAAACACTGAATTATAATAAGAATCCAGCAATTTCCTAGCGTTTTTTTTTTCTTTCTTTTCGTATCTGCTTCTTAACTATAGTTTTCTTATAAAAATGTTTTATTCATCATTCGAAAACATAAATTCAACTTCTTGCCTACTTTCTTTATTTGTGTATTTTTTTTAACTGGTTATACTGAAGACTTAAAGAAAGAGTAGATCTGTTCACCTTTGAGCCGATATTCTACCCAATCCGTGCAAGACGTATCTTGGAAAGGCAGTAAGTCACCTTCCTTTATTAGCCAACAGTAGCAGCTGAGGGTATAAACTCGTTTGTATGAAAGAAAGCGATAATCAGGCGTTACGGTTTTAATACAAAATCTTTTGAACTCTTACTTATATAGAAACATAAGGTAGCCATACAGATGTCGAAGAATTGTACAGTTTATGGGTGAAATTCCAATTGTAAAAGGAATTGAGATGTATTTAATTCCTTCTCCAAACACGAAGAAACACAGAAAACGTATTAACGCCTAAAAGAGAATATCAGAAATAAAGATCATGTCAGAGTATGCAGGTACGAGAAATCTCTAGTATGAGATACCAGGAACACCTCTCACAAAATGCTACAGCCATTAGAAGCTCAACCAATATAAACAATTCATTTGCCAACATCAGGTAAGACGAGATTCTTTTCAAGATATTGAAGGGATGATAGTTGGTATGATTTACTGGAGTAGCTATTACGTTATATAATATCATCCTATTATCTGTTGAATGACCTTTCCATAATTGGAATGAACTTCACAGCAAAGAATATCTTATTGTGAAGAAATATGTAAAATCATTAAAGTAGAAAGTTGCTTACTATAAATGCCTCATATTAATTTCTTTGAATATTGATTACCATCAGTTAGTAACCTAGGGGAACCCATAAAGAATAACTTCTCTATAATTGTTAAGTACCCAATGATATCAAATTTGGTCTTTTTAAGCTTCAAGTATTTAATGAGTCAAGTTTATTTGGAATGGAAATTCCCTACAACTGAAAACTACAAGCAGCTGAAGTTTAGACCATTTTCCTTATAATTTTGTAATTGATTTCTCAAACCACACCTTTAAAACCAAAATCCTAAAGGAAGGAATAACATTGGATTATAAAATACTTGTCTTCTTGTCTAGATGTTTCTTTGATAGAGATAATTTTCATATTGCAGGCAAGGCTAGGTCGCCAACAAAAAAAAAAAAGAGGTCGAAAGCAAGACCTACAAATAGAGCAGGTCTGTTCACCTTTGAGCCAAAATTCGACCCAGTCTGCGCATGACGTAGTTCAGGGGAAAGGCAGGTAGCCCGTAGCCCGCTGCCCACTTCCCTTATCAGTCGATTGTAACAACTGAAGGTATCAACTCGTTTGAGTGACCTACAACGATAATACAGTTTTACTATTTTGATACAGAAATTCGGTAACTATTTCTTATGATATACTTATATATATATATATATATATATATATATATATATATAAAACTTCAGGTAGTCATAATTATGTAGAAGAATTTTGCAGTTTACGGATGTAACTCCAGTTGTGACAGGAATGGAGATCTTATGTTTCATTCCTTTCCCAAATAAAGAAACAAAGAACAAATTTGATAAATTGAGTGTTGCTCATGAATGGACATATGACAAGTGAACAGACGCACTCTACTCTCCTAAAAGAAAAGTTCAGTGTGTAATCTTAAGGGGATTGTTGGGTTTTGGAAATAGATCGTATATTATGATTTTGACCAGACTATGAAAAAAGATCTCTTGTTTAAAATAAGAAATAAAATAGAAAATTAGAAGCCACAGGATTTCCAGTTGCTGCGATGGTAAATGATCTTGACACTACGAATATTAAACTGTGGCAAAATTTGGGCATGAAAATAGACAAACCTCCTTTTACAAATCCTACTGTTTCTGATAGGGACATCCATGTGTTTGCAGATGTTCCACATCTAATGAAGTTAGTTAGGAATCATCTTATTGAAAAGAGCTTCAATTTTGTAACATGTCGAATATTTCTGGGAATCCGTATATTGAATCAAAATGTGGCAAAGGAGTGGAGGGAAAAGCGTAAAATGAGTAACATGACGAAATGAGCAAGATGATAAAATGAGTAAGATGACATGATGAGTAAGATTACAAAATGAGTAAGATGACAAAATGAGGAAGATGACAAGATGAGTAAGATGACAAAATAAATAATATGACAAAATAAGTAAGACGACAAAATAAACAAGATGACAAATTGTGTAAGATGATAAAACAAAGAAGATGATAAAATGAGGAAGATGACTGTGAGTAACATGACAAAATGAGGAAGATGACAGTGAGTAACATGACAAAATGACTGATGTATTAAACACAGGTGTAACTTTGTGCAATGTTTTTGTTATATGTATATATATATATATATATATATATATATATGTATATATATATATATATATATATATTGTTACGAGCCACTGGTGCGAGTCCGGCCTTGCTTAAGGGACTCAAGGGCCATAACAAAACAAATAATAATAATAAAGGTCGCCAGTCAGCAATGATACAAGGAATACTGACAAAAAGATGTATTTACAATAATATTTAAATAGAACTAAATGAAAGGGGAGCACAGCGGATAACTATTTTAGTTTGAGCCACGAGGAGCTTCGAATGGAGTTTGGTTGGCCGTGGATGAAACGCCAGCACAGCAATCACGTTCCCTGGAAGGGGGAAATAAATTGAATTATTAACAGCCCACTTACTTCTACCGGCTGGGAACACGATGAAGTCGTGTGGTTAAAACCTTTAAGCAAATTAAATGAAAATGCAAAGCTTAGGGATTTAAACGTTACACATGGGAATCAACACTGTCACAGGGTGAATGTATTAAAACTAGGACTAAACTGCACACGTGGTCTGGGTATAGGGGGATAGGATACAAGGTTCAGTGGGTAGGATTTTTCTTTAGAGGATAAGGAAAAATGGGGTGTGATAATGAAGGGATGGCAGGTTGGATAAGGATATTGAGAATCTCAAAATCAGACACCTTACCTTTAGTAAAAATGACTCTGGTTTCTTTCCCCTTGTGGAAAGATGTAGACAGAGGTCCTGCCTCCCTGATGTCTTGAGGGTGAAGAGAGATGATGTTTCCCTCAAGGAGGTTGAGTGAAGAAGGACAGGTGTTCTCCTTATGGATGCTGACTTACGAAGGGCGATCCCCAGTTTTCCCTGGGTAGATCAACCCCACTTGACCCCCAATTGGGGGGGGGGGTAGGGGGGATTGGCCTGACCGCTGTCCTATTGGTCAGGCTTGATCTCATGTCCCCACATCCTTCACAGCTCGCTTCCCTCGTCCTGGGACCTCGATGTTCTCACGTGACTTGTAGAAGGTAGCTGAAATTGAGATCTCAGGGGGAGTAGACTGGTATAGGATGGTTGGAGGGGGGGTGAGACTCTGGGTAGGGTCCCAAAACTCGTGGCATTTTGACTCATGCTTGCTGGCGGCGTCTTTTGTTATTTGAAAAAGGTGGCGAAATGACCGCCATTACTAACAGCCCCCCATTTTAGCAGAGATTTTGTCCTAAAACAGGACAAGAACTCTGCAAGCAAGGTCTGAAGCCACTAGCCTTAATGATTCCTCCCTCAGTGAGTCTCACCACGATAATGGATAAATATCTAAGCTGCAACTAGGGTCATCATTCTGTGTTATTTTGACAGTAAATTAACTTTAAGTGCCACATAGAAATAAGTATGCTGGCTGTGAGGCAGCAACTGAAAAAATTTAAAAAATGCAAAATTGAAAATTAAAATGTAAAAGATGGTTAAAGTTAAGTGACCTAGTGCAGTGGTAGGCATAAAATTAAAGAAAATTGGCATATATGCAAAAAGGGATAAAATAAATACATGAAAATGAATTAAATACAAATAATGATGCCAAGATGACTCCTCAAGTTTATCTACCTGGGGAGACACCAAGGACAATAAATATTTTTTCATACAAACTAAATTTACCTACTGACTATGGCTACGCTATGGACATGGCACTGTGCATTAGGTACTAATGCCGGGAGAACACATCTCTCTCATACGAGTTCTTTAGGCGCTTGACCTTCCAGTTGTAGTTCTGGAGGTCTATGCCGCACCTCATGAGCCCTTTATTCCCATTACGTAGCTCAGTCAAGTAGTTTAGATGGTTATGGTCCGTTAGGAATGTCTGTGGGAAAACATGGTCAGCGCGATAGGAACCAAGGTGCTCAAGAGATGAGCCCATGCCTGAGAGTTCTTTCTCTTGAGTTTGGAGTTTTTCCCATGTCTGGAAGAAATTTATGCTGCCATTTAAGTAAACTCCACAGTTGGGAATTCCTGCTTGCACCTGGTGAAGCCAAAAATGAATTATGAGTATGGTCAGAGGTCGTGACTCCTCTGCCATGAAGTGGGAACCTTCGTCCTTCTGAAATGTGGCTAGGTAGCCATACCAATAAAAGAATTGTGTCATCTCTGTAACACTTATGGATAGGATAAGTTGGAGCGAGGCCCTTGGCACTATTCTCTTAGAGTTACCGATGACTTGGCACGGATGGCAAGAGGTTGCGGAAGCCTTAACAACCTTCTGCAAGCCCGGCCGGATGAAATGGGGCTGCAGCAGTTGGATTGTGCGCTTCACCCCAGAGTGCCCTCCCAGTCCCTCATGAGCCATTCGTAGCACCGACAAGCGGGAATTATGGGGGACAACTACATGCTGGTGCAGGACCTCAGCAGGATCATGAGAACCTCGGGTGATCTTAAGGGGCACCTCATCCTTTAGCAGGAACTCAGCCTTAGAGGGGTTATTCATTTCCACCTCGTTCGAGTTGGCGGGTGCCCTGTTGTTTACCAATGTCTCATCCAGCAATGGGAACCTGATGAGCTTTGTCTGGCTCCTTGGGGTCTCGGCGCTGATGGGTGGTTCGCCTCTTGCCTGCTCTGAGACCTCTGGCCTGGTGATTGAGATAGCCCTATCTCCAGTGGTGTTCAGTGGCACACCTTCACCAGAATTCACTTCTGGCGTACGAAGCTCAGACTCACTGCTGGAGGAGGAAGACTCTTGGGCCTCCTCACTTAGCCAAGCTACCTCACCAAGGTCAATGTCACCGAGCCAGTCGTCTTCCCATGCAGGTTGCGTCCTAACAGTTTTAGGCTCCGGCTTGGCAGCCTTCATGCACCTGAGGGGCACTCGTTGTACACCCTTCACGGGCTTTTGACCCAAGCTTGAGCTGTAGCCCTCATGTGCAAGATCACTCCCTGCCCCCAGTCCGCACTTCTTGCTGAGCTGGGACATGGTCGCCTTCAGTTCCGCTGTAGGGAGTTCCTTGGTGAACCCTTCAATGTGCTGGTTCTCTCTGCAGTTGTCCTGCTGGTCGTTGGCACCATTAGGTTGAGGTAACGAGTTACTGAGCTGGGCTAATCGAGCGTCTATTTCCCGCTTCTTTAATTCATACGCTCTCGCTCTTTCATACCGCATCCTTTCTTGCTCTGTCCTTCTCCGGGCTTTGTCTTCATTCATGAGCTCCCGCACATACCTTCGCAATGCTTCTCCCTCATAGCCTTGTCGTTCTGCCAAATCCACAAATGCACTGATTTCAGCAGCAGTCATTTTGCTAAGTTTTTGTGGAGACAGCGACAAGAAAAACTCAACAACACAAGGTACGATGTTGACCGTGCCAGAAATTACACGGAGGGGAAAGACGCTCTAGCCTTATGCAAGAGTCTCATGGAAGGAAGGATGAAGATGAAGCTGGGCAAAATGCACAATGGCTATGAAAAATGCCTCTTGAGAAAGAATTATTACCAAATAGCAAGCCTCGCAAGTAATTCAACAGGAGCCTAACTTGAAAACCAGGGCCACAACAATGGGTGAGCTTAGGCTGTCCAGTTGTAATTCGTCCAAACAAGTAACGATATATATGACAACTGTACTACACAATAAAAATGGAATCACCACTATACAGTAGGTGACCCTCTGGGCTAGTCAGGGAAAAATGAGGTCACAACTATGGGTGACACTATGCTGGACGAAATAAAATGGAATCACAACAATGGGTGAATCCTTATGCTAGTCTTTTTAAAAAAAATGGAATCACAATAATGGGTGAATCTCTATGCTAGTCATAAAAAATGGAATCACAATAATGGGTGAATCTCTATGCTAGTCTTATAAAAAAAATGGAATCACAACAATGGGTGAATCTCTATGCTAGTCTTTTGAAAAAAATGAAATCACAACAATGGGTGAATCTCTATGCTAGTCTTTTGAAAAAATGAAATCGCAACAATGGGTGAATCTCTATGCTAGTCATAAAAAATGGAATCATAACAATGGGTGAATCTCTACGATGTGTGACCCTCCTATGCTAGTCTTAAGGAAAAAAATGGAATCTTCACGATGTGTGACCCTCCTATGCTAGTCTTAAGGAAAAAAAATGGAATCTCCACGATGTGTGACCCTCCCTTGCTAGTCTTAAGGAAAAAACTGGAATCTCCACGATGTGTGACCCTCCCTTGCTAGTCTTAAGGAAAAAAATTGGAATCTCACGATGTGTGACCCTCCTATGCTAGTCTTAAGGGAAAAAAATGGAATCTCCACGATGTGTGACCCTCCCTTGCTAGTCTTAAGGAAAAAAATGGAATCTCCACGATGTGTGACCCTCCTATGCTAGTCTTAAGGAAAAAAAGGAAAAAAATGGAATCTCCACGATGTGTGACCCTCCTATGCTAGTCTTAAGGAAAAAAAATGGAATCTCCACGATGTGTGACCCTCCTATGCTAGTCTTCAGGAAAAAAAAATATGTAATCTCCACGATGTGTGACCCTCCTATGCTAGTCTTAAAAGGAAAAAAATATGGAATCTCCACGATGTGTGACCCTCCTATGCTAGTCTTAAAAGGGGAAAAATATGGAATTGTAAAAATGTGTGGGTGCGTTCTTGCAACACCACCACTTGCAACTCTGTGACTGTAAAGCAAGTTTGTATTATACTTAAAGTATAACAAATTAAAATAAAACAGACAATGTCACTGAGATTGCTTAATGCTTCGTTAAAACACCGGCCCCTTTACATACTTTCCCTTTAGAAGAAAAATGAATTTAATAAATTACACTCCCAAATATTTTATCTTAATGATCCTATACCCTGACTGAAAAAATTTAAATTAAATGTGACATCATAAGTCCTTTATCTTTAGGTTAACCATATTGCACAGTCTAACGAAAATTATCCCCTTCAAAAAAATGTACATAAAGATAATATCCCACGAGAAAGTAATAAAAAGAAATTACATACCCTTACTTGTCAAACGGGAAAATTGAAAAAATGAATGCCACGTGCGCTTATGGTTACCAACACAGGAAATTAACACGTGTTTTAGTCTACCACGGTTTCTTCCTAAAATTTCGTGAGTTTCACTTCACTTTTTTTTTTTTTTAAAAAAAACACAAAATAACACATTCACTTAATGCACAATATATATAATAAATGAAAATTTTAACCACTTTGATAATAAACACTCAGAAAGAAAAAAAAACAGAACACAAATTCTTTTCACGCGGTTGGCTATCCTGATAAACAACAGGACTAATACTTCTCCCACGTGGGTTTAAAACAAAATGGTTCGCGGCGCGAACACACGCACTAATAGACACAAAACTTTAACAATGAGAATAGAATGCTTTTGCTGTTTTCTTCCACGGTTCCAACTCCAGTGATTATATAATTTTACTTAAAATGAAATTGAGGTTCGTCAAGTCGCTAAAGACAGAAAAAAGGGGGAATTTGACTTTGATAAAATTAATTTTAAATTACTGTCTTAGCGAATCCTGGCAAGGTCGCCAATATGTTACGAGCCACTGGTGCGAGTCCGGCCTTGCTTAAGGGACTCAAGGGCCATAACAAAACAAATAATAATAATAAAGGTCGCCACGTCAGCAATGATACAAGGAATACTGACAAAAAGATGTATTTACAATAATATTTAAATAGAACTAAATGAAAGGGGGAGCACAGCGGATAACTATTTAGTTTGAGCCACGAGGAGCTTCGAATGGAGTTTGGTTGGCCGTGGATGAAACGCCAGCACAGCAATCACGTTCCCTGGAAGGGGGAAATAAATTGAATTATTAACAGCCCACTTACTTCTACCGGCTGGGAACACGATGAAGTCGTGTGGTTAAAACCTTTAAGCAAATTAAATGAAAATGCAAAGCTTAGGGATTTAACGTTACACATGGGAATCAACACTGTCACAGGGTGAATGTATTAAAACTAGGACTAAACTGCACACGTGGTCTGGGTATAGGGGGATAGGATACAAGGTTCAGTGGGTAGATTTTTCTTTAGAGGATAAGAAAAATGGGGGTGTGATAATGAAGGGATGGCAGGTTGGATAAGGATATTGAGAATCTCAAAATCAGACACCTTACCTTTAGTAAAAATGACTCTGGTTTCTTTCCCCTTGTGGAAAGATGTAGACAGAGGTCCTGCCTCCCTGATGTCTTGAGGGTGAAGAGAGATGATGTTTCCCTCAAGGAGGTTGAGTGAAGAAGGACAGGTGTTCTCCTTATGGATGCTGACTTACGAAGGGCGATCCCCAGTTTTCCCTGGGTAGATCAACCCCACTTGACCCCCAATTGGGGGGGGGGGGGGTAGGGGGGATTGGCCTGACCGCTGTCCTATTGGTCAGGCTTGATCTCATGTCCCCACATCCTTCACAGCTCGCTTCCCTCGTCCTGGGACCTCGATGTTCTCACGGTGACTTGTAGAAGGTAGCTGAAATTGAGATCTCAGGGGGAGTAGACTGGTATAGGATGGTTGGAGGGGGGGTGAGACTCTGGGTAGGGTCCCAAAACTCGTGGCATTTTGACTCATGCTTGCTGGCGGCGTCTTTTGTTATTTGAAAAAGGTGTGCGAAATGACCGCCATTACTAACAAATATATATATATATATATATATATATTTATATATATAATATATTTATATATATGTATATATATATATATTTATATATATATATATATATATATACTATATATATACATATATCTATATAATATATATATATATATATATATATATGTGTATAAATATATATATACATATATATATATATATATATGTATATAAAATATATATATATATATATATATATACATATATATATATATATATATATATTATACTTGAGTATAATTTTTTTTAATAAAATTATGTTCAAACATCTATGATATTTATACAACAACCCTCAATTAGAGAAATATATTAATGATACTCTTAGACCTTCGTAAAAATTAAAAAAAAAAAGAACGGATATAGCAAAATTCAGGTAAGAAATAAAAGTGCTCGGCCAGTCAATTAACCTTAGATGACGTCAGCACTGCTCTCCTAAGCTGCGCGTCATACAGACCTACTCTATCTGTAGGTCTTGATCAGAAGTATTTCAAAGAAATAGGATCTTCCTTTATTTTTATATGAAGAGCCAGGAACTCATGGGGAACAAACTTTATGTCACCTGAGAGAATTTGAATCAGGAGTTATTTGATGTTAAGCTAAAAAGAGATTCTCTTCGTAATGTGAAAAACGGGGAAAAGGAATGCAAAGAATTACACACACACAAATAAAAAAAAAATAAAGGTGAATGTTGCTATTATCGATGCTATTGTTGTGCTAAACATAACCTTAGTCAATTTCCTCTTCACAAAATTGCTTTAAGTTTAACTGGTGTCCCTGTAAAACATTGATCAAAAGATGAAATGAGTCGGGTATTTAACTTGCGATACTTACCTAAAAAGGCAAGTTGGTATTTGCAAAATGAAGTCAAATTACCTTATCCTTTAATTTTACCACTGCATTGTCGGGTATCAGAATTTAAAGTTAAGCAAAATATATTTATTTCCATTTCACAATTACTGCAGTGCGAAGCATAATCTATATGTTAAAGGTATAATGTATATGTGTCATCGTTTGATGAAATGAGGGCTGCTCATGAACGGATATACGACAATAGAATACACATATTTTACTCTCCTAAAAGAAAAGTTCAGCGTTTAATGTTAAGGAGATTACTTGGGCCTTGCAGACAGCACATATATTATAATCGTAACCATACTATAAAAAAAAAATCTGCTGTTTAAAACAATATATAAAAATAGAAACAATATGATCTTGTTAGAAATGTGGCAAAATTTAGGAGTAACAAAAGATGAATCATCTTTTATAAATACCTTCTGCTTCTGATAGGATATCCATGATTTTGCACATGTCGTATATCTAATTAAGTTAGTTAGGAATTATTTAACTGATAAAGGTTTTATCTGGGCTAATAATGTTTATGTGAATAGGAAAAAATGTCCGAAAAATCATCAACCCGAAGTGCACATGACTTGAAAACTAGACTAAGCATCATCTGTCATCAAATCATGTAGAAGTTTCTAAACAAAAATGCATGGGTGTATGAATGGCATTTTAGTTGGAAGAAACCATTGAAAAAACTTTATCTTTCTCTAGCCAAAGAAAAAAAAAAAAGAAAAAAATATCACCAGACGGGTACAACACAAGTGAATTTATTGCCCCAGTGGATTTATGGTTCGACTTGTTCAACTCTAGAGAATCTTATGATGAAACAAATATAGAAAGGCATATGGATTAGAATTGCAGAATCTAAATTAAATATTGGAAAGCATGATAACTATTGCAGATTCAATGAAAGTCTGTGGTTTAAAAACTGTGTACCATTTCTAAAAGGGCTAATTGTTTCATCCAGATTCCTACGGAAATGCTAAATCAAGGTATACAAGAAATTTTTCTCGCTTGTTTACAACAAAAGGGAGCCTTTTATGTACACATATCTCTAATAGGTAGTAGGTTGGCCAGGGCACCAGCCACCCGTTGAGATACTACCGCTAGAGAGTTATGGGGTCCTTTCACTGGCCAAATAGTACTACATTGGATCCTTCTCTCTGGTTACGGGTTCATTTTACATTTGCCTACACATACACCGAATAGTCCGTCCTATTCTTTACATATTCTCCTGTCCATAAAACACATAACAACACTGAAATTACTAAACAATTCTTCTTCACTCATTAGGTTAACTAGTGCACTGTAATTGTTCTGTGTGCTATTTTCTTCCTGGTAAGGGTAGAAGAGACTCTCTAGCTATGGTGAGCAGCTCTTCTAGGAGAAGGACACTCCAAAATCAAACCATTGCTCTCTTGTGTGGGGAAGTGCCATAGCCTTTGTACCATGGTCTTCCATTTTCTTTGGTTAGAGTTCTTTTGCTTGAGGGTACACTCTAGCACACTGTTATACCTATTCTCTTTTCCTCTTGTTTTTTTTTTAAGTTTTTTTTTATAATTTATATAGGAAATATTTATTTTAATGTTGTTAGGGTTCTAAAAATGTTTTAAGTTGATCGTTAATTATTATTTTTTTTTCGTTTTCCTTTTTTTTCACTGGGCTATGTTCTCTTTTGGAGCCCCTGAGCTTGTAGCATCCTGCTTTCCCCACTAGGGTTGTAGCTTAGCATGTAATAATAATAACAATGATAATAATAATAATAATAATAATAATAATAATAATAATAATAATAATAATAATAATAATAATATCATTTAAAAAGAAACTTTACAGTAGTGGGTGCCAAGTACAACATGGATAAGTGAAATGTATTGCACAGGTTTCACACAAGATTGCACACTATAACAGCATTTCATTTTTCTTTTAATCTCATACAACCCCTCCCCCCCCCCCCCCCGCCGCACTGATAACAGAACATGTTAAAGCTTGCCTTTTCATGCCTCTGTTTGTTTGAATTTTTGTGCTATTCATGCTTGGAACTTCTTATCTATTAGTTCATTATCTGTTGAATAAAGATTAATTGCATTTTCTCACCTCTGTTATAACCTAATAGCAGCCTTGCTAAAATGGTAACCACGGAAAGACCAGCTCCCTCCTAGCTCTCTCAGTGCTGAGCCCTACGGTTTTCGATGTTTACCCCCAACTTTGACTCTTTTATCGATGCCATAGCAATAAAGTTACAGCTTTTCCCAGTACAGAAGCATTCACCTAATTTCAGCGTGCTGAGGTTCAATTTCGCATCAAGGGCGTGACTCGCTCAGGTACCAAAAAAGGCTATGCCCTCACAGAGATCCCTTAGGACACTTAACTGGAAATCTTTGATTAGGTTTGCGACGAAGGGGTCACTCAAATAGTAAATGGGGCCCTTAAAACATACCTCCTGCGGCAGTAATCACCATGACCAGCCGCCTGTATAGCCAAGCTTTTTCAGGACTGAATAACGCTTGGGGAACCAAAAGCTTCGGTCTCCATCAGGGAAATGATCAGTATCACTTGCCTGCAATCTTCTACATAAAGTTTTCCTCAGAGAGTGAACCTACTTCATGCTCTTTAGGTACGACGCTGTGTGAGTGGGCTCTTTGGTTGATACAGAGAGGCGAGAGAAATGCACCTGAAGTTTATTGAATACACTTCTAGGTTACATACAAGGACTTATGAGCAGGAACATCACAAAAATTCAAACAAAATAAATCATGAGCTAGCAAGCTTTCCTGGGTTGGATTATTACCAGTGCAGGGAAGAGTAGCGATAAGATAAAAAAGCAATACTTTTCCAGTATACGCACATGTATAAAACTTGTGTGATACATGGCTCCCCTCTAAAAATGACATTCATGTGAATTATGGTCATTTACTATTGAGATGTGTACTGTAATTGGGTCATCTGGCAGGAAATATGCAGCTTTTAGTCGATTAATCTTCTTTGCCACAAATGATGATTAAGAAGGACTTAGGTGTATAATGAATCACAGGGAAAGGGCAAGTATAAGGGGGAGTTACTGGTGCTCGTTAGTGTCCTTGGGCAGGAAAAGGTGCGTTGCTAACTGCAGATCTGTTGGTCTGTGTTGCTTCGCTGAACGACATGAAGTTAAATTTTCTATAAGTTGACTTAGGTACTGGACATTATCGGTTGAGGTTGTAAATGGAAAAAACTCTGCGGGTACAAACAATGGGTTCCCAAATACTGTTTCCGCTGCCAAGACACCAAGGCCGTCTTTAGCAGTGGTTCCTAGTCCCAAGAGGACCCCGGGAGGGAGTAATCAATTGGTGTCATTGCAGCAGGACATCAAAGCTGCATTGAGGGTGCGATGAAAACATTCAATCATTCAGTTTTCTTTAGGGTTGTAGGTGTTTGTCTGATGTAGGGCAAAGCCCTGGAGATTTGCCCTTGATGCCCCAAATCTAGAGGTGAATGTGATACCCCTGTCACAATTAATATACTAAGGGATACTGAATCTTGATATCCATTTTGAGAGTAAGACAGATGAACATGAGGTGAATATTACCGTTTCAATGTGAATGGCTTCAGGCCAACGAGTGGGGCAGCTAGTGAAATGACTAGTATTGCCCTCCTGTAGCCTGCCACAAACAGCTCTCTTCGGGATGTGAACCTACTTCGTGCACTTTTGGTACAATGCCTACATGAACCTGTATGCTCTGTCATCCACAATGTTGATACCTTCCCTATGAGGGACCTTATGACCAAGGTCAACATCATTATGGACAGCCACTTAACTACCTTCAAGACTTTTGTCAACACCTCAATTCCTGATAAAGAAAAAATCAATTTTGCATCCATAATACCCACCCCGTGAAGTGCCAGAGTGGTGACAAAGCAACCCTCCACCCACATTCACGTTGATGTAGTAGGTCCCCTACACACCTTATCACAGAGTTATCTTTACCTGTTTACTGTCATTAACTGCTCCATTCGCTGGGGTGAAACCATTCATGTGGAAACTGCATCATTTGCCTCATGTACACCTGCCTTGCTCTCTAAGTGGATAGCGAGATTTGATATCTATTATCAGGGGTATCACTTTCACCTCTCAATTGTGGACATCATTATCGAATCACCAGACCATCACTGTAAAACCTTGTAGCTAAAAGAAGGGGTGAACATCTTCCTCCCACACTCAAAGCAGCTTTGATGTCCCGATGCAATGACTCCAACTGGTTTACTCAGCTTCCCTCAGTCCTCCTGGGATAAGGACTACTCATAAAGTCACCCTTGATGTCTCAGCAGCTGAAATTGACTATAGTAACTCGTTTGTTTTCCTTGTGTTTTTTTTTTCCTAAACAACTTCCCATGACAATCTCCAGTCCCTATAACATGTTTTGGGAAAATTATTCCATACTACCAGACTGCCTGGTCCCCAGCATAGTAACACAAACTGACAAATTTGCACATTTTCCTGTGCAACAACGTCAGCAAGCTACCGCTAACGCCCCTTTACATGGGCTCTTCCCTTATGATCTGACGTACACCGAAGGCTTTCCTAATTAACATTCGTAATAAAAAAAAGACATGCATATCTCCTGCACAATGACTGGCCTACATTGGGCCTCTCTAGGGTGGATCACCCTATTTTACATGTATGTCATTTTTAGGAGGGAGTCATATATCGCATGTGTTTCACACACACTTGTACACTGTAACGGTATTTAGCTTGCCTTTTCAGTCATTCGTTTGTTTGAGATTTTGTGATATTATTGCTTGGGGCTGTTTGTATATAAACTTATTATACGTTGAATACAGTTTAGCTGCATTACTCTCGCCTCTCTTTTATAATCTAACATCAACCTTATGCTAAAGGTTCTATTATCACTTTGGATTTTAACAAGACTTGAGAGGAAATTTACAGTGAAAATCTGAACATAGAATTATATGTGTCAGTCATGTTATTTTTATTATCAGATAATAAAGACTTTTCTCATCACTTATGCTGGAAATATTTGTGATGATGATGAGGTTAATGCTATAGCAAAGTTGAGTTGCTCATAGTTCAGTTTTGAAGAAGAGATGGAAACTGAGAACCTCTTATATCCAGGTGTATATATTGGTCACAAGTTTTTACAATATGAATTTCTTGATTAAATGAAGATATTGGAGATATCTGGGATTTCAAAGTTTAGCAGAATAGAATGAAAACTTAGGAAGCCTACTAGTGAATTTGTTGAAAAGCTAAATATAATGGAAAGTCTGTGTAAGATCGTTCATGGAGAGAAATGTTTGATGGCCACAAGGCATCAGTTATGACATTAGCAGGCGATATTGAAAATGTAGTGTAATTTCCTAGAAATATCAACTTTCTTTCCAGAATACGCATCTTAAATCAAATTATGGCAAATGGAGGAAGAGGAAGGCATAAAATGAGTAAGAGGACGAAGTGACTGATGTATTAGAGACAGGTGTAAATTTCTTTCTCTCGCATGTATACCAATAAATTTCGTCAGTAAATTGAATGAGATTGAATGTTGAATAAGCATATATCTGTTTGTTTGTACCTGGGTATAATTATATTTTTCATAAAATTATTTAAAAAAATCTGTGATGTGTACACAACAACCACCAATTAAAGGAAATATTAGTCATGCACTTAGATCTTAAAACTCTTAAAAACACTGATATAGCAGAACTTAGGTAGGATAATTAAGTAGACGGCCGTTCACAATTACCTGCGCGACCTAGGATAAGCTCTACTACTTTACACCTGAATAGAGATCTACTCATTCTGTAGGTTTTAGTTTAATAAATAAAAATCACGAAATAACAAAAACTAATATTTCCCACGATTTTCATTAAATAAGATATGTTTGAAAAATGTATTTATATTCGAATGAGCTTACATCCAATTCTATATCATATAAGCACTAAAAGTAAGATTCGCACGAGATCTTGACGGCTAATATTAAATTTCGATTTGCACAATCTCCAAAAGCAGTCGGTTACATATTTGATTTATTGAGCAAGGTCCAAATTCGGAATCGAACTTCGTTTTTTTTTTTTTTTTTTTTTTTTTTTTTTTTTTTTTTTTTTTTTTTGAGATATGCATAAGTAAACTAACTAACCTCGATTACATCTTTATCACAGTAGCTTTGTATTGGCATCAATCAGGTGAGATCGAAGGGTTTTGCATTAAATATTCACTAATTCTATCGACATTTCTGTTGCACCATGTCCTAAATGGCGCACATTCTCTTAATATTTCAATCCCAGTAAGTAGTTACTTGATTTTGCTGGTGTTAAATTTGTTATTATTTCTTATTTTAGGAAATGTTGAATACCAGTTTATAATGGATTTAAGCCTTTTTTTTTTTTTTTCAAGTGAATGAGCACCGTTCAATAATACTAACAATAGTTGTGACCACAGGCGATAGTGTTAGATTTAGGAAAAATATCATCGATAGGAATAAGATTTATATATATATATATATATATATATATATATATATATATATATATATATATATATATATATATATATATATATATATATATATATATATATATATACATGGTGAACAAGATTTACTAATTGATATTGAAAATACAATATTTACTTTTGTAAAGATCATCATGCGCTTGCTTCGTAAAGACTTACAATGAAATTCCAACCCGATCCTCAGAGGTGAACTTTTAAGGCAATTTAGTTCAGTTGTCAACTGACCTGATTTTCCTACAATATGCGTTCTGTTTTTTATTGTTTTTTTTTTTCTCTCTTCTGGATCTTTCAAAATTTACAAACTGTTATTTTTCGTATGCATACGGTTGTATTATCTGAAATTCTTCAGGACTGTTTTTGATATATGTTTCATTTTTTATGCTCAACAATCCCATATTGTTTTTCAAAATATCCATCACTATATTTGACATTATAATAGGAATAATTTCATCATGTAAACTAGATTTTTAACATTTTCCAATTAGTTATAATTAAAAAGATTTTATAGATTCATTTGAACGTCATAGCAAATATATAATAATTTTTCATAATATAATAAAAAAAACCTTATAAATGTGAAGGCCAGGGTGTTGTTGACTATCATATTCATTCCCGAAATTTCTTGATTTAGCCATATCAGTCGGGCTTGAATTTCTTTGCATGTCCTCAAAATAGTAAAGGCCTCAGTTAGAATAATACTAAAGAGACTATATTCATAAATTAAGAGTAACAAGATAAGCCGACGGTTATTGTTAAGCATTTCATAATAATTCAGGTAATATAACTATACAATTTTATCGAGAAAAGAACTACGGATTTTTTTCGATAGCAAATTTAAATCATATACGCAAATGCTCAACTGTGAATATAAGCTACAAAATATTGTTTGAAAATTCTTTAGATATATGACGAATTAGTCATGCATTCAGGTCACGTTCATGCATTAATTAAAAGAATATATATTCTAATTCGAAACCATATTTATGACACTTCAATACTTCTTGCAATGTATGATGTTCATAGCTTGTATTGTCAGTATTTTGCTAATTATTTTTTCTCTTAAGGGAACAATGGATCTTTTTTTATTCAGATAAAACATTTCCTTAATTAACTTATATAATAATAATAATAATAATAATAATAATAATAATAATAATAAAAATAATAATAATAATGGTAACTAAAACGGTCACTCACAAGAGCATTTTAGCGCCTACCTTTGTCACCACATCTTTTGTCTCTAAAAAGGCTGATGATGTTGTGAGTATTTGATCCCAAAACACATCTGTCATCTAAATATATCATCACGACCTAAAATCTTTAATTTTATGCATTTTCTGCAAGTTTATGTATCCCATTGGCCTTTGCCCCCCTCCGCTAACAAGTTTAATGGCATCACTATATATTTTTATATATCACAGGAGAGGCATATGAATTATGCTCCTTTGCCACTAGTTTCATGCAAATCAGGTAAAAACCAACGACGATATAGGATAAAACATTTTTTTTTACCTTTTCATGACTCTGACCTTCACCTTTAACCCAATCACTCCTAAAAAGAAATCGAATTGTCCTTGGATCAGTGTTAATCCCCTCTCCATATTTCATGGGATTCGGTAAAAAATATTTGAGTTACAAGAATCACAAACACACAAACTGACATAAAAACATACGCCTGTCAAAACCTAACCTTTACTGCAACGAAGTTGGCGAAGTTATTATAATAATAACGGCAAAGATAACAGTCCTCTTAATGATAATTATGATAGTAATTAAATTCTAGAATGTTAAGCATGAAAACCATACATGATGTCACTGATTTATAGAAATGAAATTTGTGAACACAGTTTTTCTTGAGGTTGTAGAAGTTTTGTAAATGGCTGGAATGAAGCACAAAACCTTGCAAAATTGGCTGCATCACAAAATGAAATCAATCAAAACTCACTTTCCTCACAAAAGAATATCCTAGTTGGATGTAAAAATGAATATGTTTATTGAATAGAAAAACGTATCTTCTACATTAAAAAGAGAAAAGAATTAATCATAAAGAGATGTATAAGAAACGACTGGTGTCTTAAATGGCCATATTGTTGAGAAGACTAGAAAATTTTTGCGAAACTAATCTAAGATTTTATCTAATGAGATCAATATTGAAACGTGAATAAAAGGAACCACACTAATTCACGAATCTTGATTTTCAGAAATCTTACTATTGATACCAATTATTAATATATTTTTATATGCTGAAGCCTGCTTATCAAAGTGGTCAACGGGAGAGTCTACTATATTCCTTTGCAAATACCAGATAAAATGGAAAAAAAAATAAGTATTAAGGTATAATAGCCTGAACTGAAAGTATAACATTAATAATATAGAGACTAGAATTCACGATATTATCTTTAAATTGATGCTTACTTCATGCAAGAGGATAAAAATAAAGTTCAACCCCGAATGCTCTGATGCAGCTTTGCAACATTCCATTAAGAACTGGTAGCCTCTGAAGGCGGTCATAGCTTCCCTCCCTTCCCATTAATTCCACGCAAAACTGATCCCTTTTCCTTTACTGGAAGTGCTCTGACTCTTATCTGATTCATCTAACATAAACTTGTCAGTCTTGAATACTTCCGTCCACTTCATTTCCTCTTCTCTGATATTGGGCATCGCATGTGCCTGGTGTCGCTAATTTTCTTCTTTTTTAATGAAATGAAAATATTTACTTCAACCACACTTAAATAGTTCCTCACTCTCTTTGTAGGTTGAAATTTGAATTGAAAGTTTTATCAGTGCAAATAATGAGAAAATATCTCAAAAGCAGTAATGTTTGCTAAAGGGTACTGAAACTACAAATCTACACTAACTGGTATTAAGAAATATCCAGAAGTATTATCCTAAAACTGGACCAAACTTGAAACAAATTGGTAACAACCTGAATTTTTCACGATTAATGGCCTGACCATCCTAAGCAACACAATAAAAGTCCCGAAGAATCTTCTGTGTGCTCTCTTCAAAATTCAAGATAGTGGCAAGATGGAGTCAAAATATAGTTTTATGTATATGACCATGTCTAAAACACCTAGAATCACTATCTTGGTGCCTATACATATGTTTTGGAGGCGAAGGAATCCATCTCTGCCATTTACAGTGTTTTCAGATAAGTGGCTGGTAGCCATTTTTAATTGTCATACTTCCTACCACATGAAAATGCATATAAACAAATAGGTATGGGTTTCTCATAAGCTGTTATTATTTATGTAAAAACTATTTTGTTATGCATACAAGATTGAATATTATTTTTTTTCCTACAAAACTTGTGTTTTCTTTTCAGATAATTGATGCATTCATATTGTGTAATGAATAGCAGGGTACAACTGAAGTGCCAGTGCTGTGTGAAAAAGGACGTAAAACACTAGTTGCAACAAGTTGTAAGAGAAAAGATGGATTGGAAGAGGCTTAGAAACAATTCCCTTTTGAAAATGCATATCAGCTGCCGCAAAAAAATATATGTATGAGAAAATACAATAATATCATCCTTGAAAAAGGAAGTCAGGCGGAGACGTGACCCCTTATTAAGAAAATCCTAGTCTTTGATCTCCATCTGGTACATTTTACATTGAGCAAGACTGTATATTTGCTCAGAAAATATAACCTTAGACAGTAAGTGTGAATTGAAACTTAGAAAATCATCAAGTAATGTTGAAACAATTGAGTTTCAGGACACAGTATTAACACTTACAGAGGAAAAACAAGATGAATGGGGGTAGTACAGTTGCTGTTCGTATCCGACAGGTTTTTGACTTGTTGGCTGCTGAAGCAAAATACCACTCTAGCTGTTCTCAGCTGTTCCTCAAGCATAGAACAGAAAAGGCAGGAAGTAGTGAAAGACCAGTTGACAAAACTCAAGGCAAAGCATTCAAGAAACTTTGTGAATTCATTGATGATAGTGATGAATTTAAATGCACAATCTATTAGCTACTTGAGTATATGGAGACATTCCTTGATGGACAGGGTGACTATTCAATAAAGTATCTGAAGACGAAATTAATGGAACAGTAAGGAGATAGCGTCATACTAACTAGTATTATTGGTAAGTCAAGCATTGTTATTTTCTGTGGCTGAGCTCATAAGATTCTTCATGAAAGATGGCATCCAGATAAAGGAAATGATGCATTCCCAGAGAAAGTAGTTATTGATATGGTTGCTTCAATCATTCTTGAGAATATCCGAATGAGAGTGTATGACTTATATGAATGCCCTGCAACAGAGGAAACTGAGTGTGGAAATACCATGATACTTGGTTTACTTAAACGTTTCTTACACAGATTATTAGATCAGAAAGGCAAGAGTGATGATGTTACGAACAGGAGATGTACAACCATTTAACATGTCATTATTTCTGCTTATAGAATCAGATCCTTCTTTTCACCAGTGCTGCTTGCAGTTTCAATGTATGTACACCATATATATGATTCTTAAGACCTAGTCGACTTTCTGAGGAGTTTGGGGTTTGCTGATGATTATAGAGAGGTAAAGTCACATGAACATTCATTTTTATCAGGGCATGGACCATTATATAATCTAGATGTTTTCACAAAATCTATATTTGATAATACTGATTTTAATGTGGAAACCACTACTGGTCACAAAACATTCTATAACATTGGTGGAATAACTTGTGTCAAACCTCTGGGCACTCTGAAGACCTCACCCATCAAATGTACAGTCAAACTTCTATCAGCTAAAACTGCTGCCGACTCTTGAAGTATTTTTACTAAGATACACTCCAAACCTGCTGTTCCAGGTCTGCATTCAAAAGTAATTCAACTACTTGAGGTGTATGAATTCAGCAGCTGCTATGAACTCCCTGTGCCTACCACGCTATATCCTAAAATTATTCTCATGCACCTTATGAAGGTGATTTATGTAAGTAGCAATGAAGAATGATCCGTTTGAGAGAACCAGAATAGAAATACTCCCTTTCATCCAAATGTATCCAACAAAATTGACTTCTATTTACACTGCATTGAACTTTGTATGCGAGCTATGTAAAAAATATGGCCCTATTAAATGCCCTGTAACATTTGTTAAACCATTGTACATAAAGGCAACTGAAATAGTAGATTCGAAAAAGATGAGTAACATTATTGTCTGTCTAGGGTGTTTTCACCTACTGATGACATACCTTTGAAGCATTGGTAACATTATGTCATATATCAGGTTGAATGAGCTATGGGGAACTGTGAATGCTGAAAGAACAATTGATCACATGCATTTTAACGAGCACTTTGTGCTCATCTCCTTACATTTCTTGCCCATATCTGTGTCTTAATGGAGAACTGTGTATATATGGATAAAATAGACAAGAGTTACATTATGGCCTTGTACAAGGAGGCACTGAAAGGGCAGAAAAACCCTATTGTAGTAGAAGCCATGTATGTTACAAACATGTCCCAAACAATCACGCAGCACTTTACTTAGACTGCAGAAAAGATCAGAACTGGTAAGCTCTAGACGCAGTACATAAACCAAGTGATCCTAATACAAACTTTATAAAGGCTGAAAGAACAGGAGACTGGCAGCTCCACTTGCATAGTGTAAGGAAAAAGATACTCCATTTTCATGCAGCTGGTCACTTGTCTTATTCAAACTCTGCCAGGCTATATTTACAGAAGATGTCAATCTTACAGCGAACAATGTCACCAGACCAGTACAATATTCTTACAGAGTGAGGATTCTTCATTATTCAATGCATGCATCAGTTTTGTAGTGGAAACTTCTCTGATCAGAATTTTGAACAGTTACTATGCATATGATTAAAACCTATGGAGGAAAGACCCATGGTTGAGGTATTACAGACAGCACATTAGCAAAAGGGGTAAATGCACTTCCATACTGTGCTTCTATTAGTAATGCGTTTCAACATTTTACAGGAGTACACACCAAATACTCCGTGCAGCATAAGGACCTTCTGTCAATCTTGACACCTTTGTACAGTGGCTGACAGCTCATCCACCATTTGTTGGATAGGAAAAGGATAAACATGTGACTGTTGCAACTGGAACTGTTGCTGTTTCAGGTGTAAACTATGATGAGGCAGTAGCAGTCGGTTGTGCATCAGCATCCAAGGTGGATGGTAAAATTTTTACTGATATCAAGCTCCATCATGCAGTTACAGTGTACGACACAGTTTTGACACTTTACAGGCAGGGTATATTTAAAGCATTTAACATGATCCACAAAAAAACATGATATAAAAGTAACAAACTTTTTGTCAACCTAACAGCACACATGGGAAAGTAAAAAAGGTAGAAAAAAAGGTCCTTTTTATACTATATGGAGCGAGTCGTCATAAATATTAAATGCATACCCTTACACCACTTACAATATGTCAATTCCCCGTAATTCCTTGGCCTCTGCATTTCAGTTATCCATATTACCACCAACAAGTGCTGCAGCCAAACATCATTCGTACAGGACATACCACACAGTATAGTAGTGGTTAGTAAACAACCTGTCACTCTTAAAATTTGGATGGCGAGAAGTAAATTAAATACTCAACCCCAGAGAAAAAGATGTTGCATTTGCACCAGATAAATGGCTATGCATGGTATCATTCAGGTGTAGAGAAAATAGCTTTAAAAAACACATGCAGCTGTATGAAAAGAAAAAAAAATAGGGCCCTTCTCTCCAGTTCAATGTGTTTGAATAGTAAGGGGTGGGGGTGGGGCGATACTTGTAAAAATACTAAACCAGCCACTGATCCATAACTTCTAGCAATACCTGACGAAAATGATGTATGAAATTAATCTGATATAAATAAATGCTGTCCATGTATTTGTGTAATATTAGGGTTTTTTGTTTTGTTTTTGTAGATATGTTATCGAGGTAAAGATTCTTCAACAATGTTCTATTTAAAATAAGGAAAATATGTGTAACTCAGTTTAGTTTTACTATAAGCAAAATTTCATTTGGAGGGTATTACTATTTTTGTACTAAAACTAGCTTATCGCATTAAAATTAAGAACACATGATTAAATCATTAGTACATGCTAAAAAGATATATTGTGAATACTTGTGGCTATATAGTAAAATTCTGTTATTTATTATTATATAATTTTGCACTGATGTCACCTTGAAAATCAAAGATGGCTAACCGCCATTATTCTAACAACACTATAAATAGCAGAAACAGATTCCTTGACCTCTAATAAATATGTATAGACACCAACATAGGGATTCTAGGTGCCTTGGAAATGGGCAAATACGTAAAACTATATTATGAAGCCATCTTGAAAATCCAAGATGGCCATAAGCCACGGACTCCTTGGCCTCCAAAACATGTCTTCATCAACAATCATGAAAAATTCAGCCTGTAACCAATATGTTGAAACCTAATGCTACTGGACTAGCAGTGAGAACTTGGTGACGGCAGCAAAGGTAATAGGTGTACAAGTATCGAGAAAATGGAAGTCGTACGCACAAACAAGTTAATTCTCTTTTGTAGTTTCATTGCTGTGTGCTGAAAAACAAAAAATAACACAAGAAAGATTGATGAAACGCCGAGAGATGAACAAGTAGGATTTCGAAAAGGTAATTATACTGGCCAAATTTTCATTTCAAAACATGTTGTACAGCAATTCGTTGAATATAGAAGATTTTGACGGCCTTTGATGACTATGAAAAAAACCTTTGACAGTGTCCCCTGCCCAGTTTTCTGGAAGGTCCCACGATTTTATGGAATCTTATCAAATGAATTTTCAGTGAACAGTAGAATACTACAAGGGAATGTGTTGTCACCTATGATTTTTATCCCTCTAATGGATTTTGTAATGTTAACAGGAAATTAATGGACCTAGAGTATCGTGATGACGCTATCCTTATTAGGAAAACGCCAAAGGACTGGCAAAGCTTACTTACCAGATTACGTGAAATATTACAGGAGGTTGGGTTCAAGATAAATAGAATAATGACAGAGATGATGAATGGAAGATGAAATATCATTTGGAAGGAGAAATGATTAATGAGGTGGAATCATTTAAATATTTAGGAACTATGATCTTTAATAGAGGGAATTTAGATTAAAAAAAAGAAAAAGACAATGGCTAGGTTAAGTAAAATTTAGAAATCAAATCCCCTGAAATAATCAATAAAAATCAGGCTATATATCAGTTTACTTACATCTCTGTTACTGTATGAACATGAGTTTTGGTAGGAAAATGGAACAATATTCAAAAGATTTTGCAGATTTGAGAATAAAGCCCTCAGAAAAATATTGGAAGTTAAATGGCAGGACAGAACTAGAAATGAAACTATAAGAGAGAATACGTAAGTGCCATATATGGATAAGATCATGGCGAGGGGTAGATGGAGATAGTTTGGGCATGCTCTTCGTACTCCCCGAGAGTGATTAGTTCACTAAACTTTTAACTGGGCTCCATAAGCACCCAAGGAGTTGGAACACCAAGGCCTACATGTCTGAGAGCTTTGAAGCTTAAGTATGTTATGAAGAATGGAGAAGTATTGATTTAAAAGCTCAAGATAAAGATGGCTGACAAACTCTTACTGAGGCCCATTGCGACAATAGTTGTAGGAGGAGAGGATGATGATAAAACAGTAATTAGTTACTCGTTATGAGCGCAAAGATGTTCTCCACTGTTATGATTTGCACAGCTCAATTAGTAATTTTAGATCCGTTCATTATGTTTCAGCCATCGTGCAGGATAGAATTACATTAGTTAATTCTTTACAGCGAAGGTTTAATCTCCAATGTAAAAATATTCCACGAAGGGTTTATCTTTCATTCCATGTTTCAATCTTTCAGTGGCAGGCAAGTTGACTTTATGTTTATCTTACATTTCACGCAACTTTGTCTTGGTAGACAAACCACCATCAGACTCTGACCTTATGTCTTCTACATCCGCATATAGGAGCTCATACTCAAAACCAACAAGTGAAAAAAGAATCGCAGATTAAAATTTATCATAATTGAAGTAAAACGTGCCTCAAAAGGCTTGGTTCTGATTGCGAATATTTTTTTTCTCGTCAATTGCTCCAAGGGGTTACAGAAAATGTCATCATTGCTCAAATCCATAGTCTATCTCTTTTCATTCCTCAGGGGTACTGGAAACCTACAAGACCTAATCTCTAAATGCTTGGAAAATAGCCAAACAACTTTCGGGTGTTGGGATCCACACAAAATTAGAAAGACAAACTATTGTAGGATTTCTCCTCTAGCAAGAGAGCTTAGAACGATTGAAAAATAGAGGCCTGGCTCAATGGATCTCATCTAGAATAGCAGGGTCTTCGTATTGCATGGTTTTACTCATTCCACAATTCCATCACAAAGGCCCTCTGTAACCATGATAAAGTTCTAGTGTCGTCCTGGATTTTCAATTGCTACTTCTTCCATAAAATTGTCATAATATTCTTTTTCTTTTCTGCATTACGTAATACATTGGCATCATTCACGATAAGTTTACCATGCCATCGTGTCACTACTCAAAAATGTGGGCGTGGCCTTATCACGTGAGTGCTGTTATATATGATTAGGTACATACAAAAAATTATCTCGATCTGTGTAAATTATCCCTTATGGTCAATGCCCAAAGGCTGCATGGTATCCTAAGCATTATTTTGAAGAGAGAGAGAGAGAGAGAGAGAGAGAGAGAGAGAGAGAGAGAGAGAGAGAGAGAGAGAGAGAGAGATGCTATTTATTTTTCAATTTCAAGGGTGACAGTTCATTAACAATATGAACTTCAATATTGACTAAAAGATTTAACAATAGAGAAATGTTCTCATGTGTTCATTGAAGTGTCATTAATTTTCAATCCTCTTTCACATTTTCTTTTAACATTTATCGTGGAATATAAAGCCGTAATATACTGAAAAAAATAAATATCGGTAACTTAAATCAAGCAGAAAAGAAAAGAGTTTCGAAGCCCTTAACGGCCAGGAGAAAGTAATGAGAGGATAGCTAACATTTCTCATCCCTTACAACTTTCCCTCGTAATGCAAGGCTGACACTTGCACGACTTTTGGCCGCGATTTTGTCGTGGAAAGCCGTGCCATTTTGGGGCACGAACTGGGAGGTTCCCGCACTGTTCAAGACTAGTTCACATATAGTTAACGGTGAGTTCACGACGAGTTCACGAATAGTTCACGAATGCGTGCCTATCAGTGTCCACCTTGACACGAACTGGGACGAGTTCACGCATAGTTTGCGCATTGTTTCTGCACTTTCTGCATTAGCACAATGAGTTTACGCAATTTGGACGATGTCATACCGACTTGGGCACGACATATAAAAATGGGTACGGAAAACCCCTGGACTTTTTTGGATTGGCTGTGAAAGAGACTACATGCATAATGCCAGAGACACAATCATTGCAGAAAAGAGAAGATGCCTATACCTGGCAGCTGCTCTAGCCATTGTTGAAGAGCAGCAGGAAAGGCTGGAAGAGATAGAAGAGCAAGAAGAGGCAATCACACCTCGAAAAAAGACAAAAAAGGAAAGTGTTGGTCAGTGAATGGTTAACCAAAAGGCACGACGATGCATCAGCATCCCAATACCATCAACCTGATCACCATGTGCGCCTGTGACCTGCAAAACCTTATCCTCATCAAATACCCACATGCAATTTTAGAAGTAGACAGCGAAGATCCGGACACACATGATCTGATCCCTGGTGGATGGAGGACTGACCGATAACTGCAGAGGCTGCTGCCTTTAACCGGCCATCATACCCAGAAGGATGTAAAGGATCAGCGAGACTACCAGTCATATTACTACATGTCCCCTGCTGGTCGTGTCCCTTGGCAAGAAGGAATAGTAGTAGCTCCATGAGCTTCATCGAAAGTTGTTCTATTTTTTGAAATTAAAGAAACGTTTATTTTTCGGTTTTTTTTCGTTGCCCTTTATTTTTTCGTTTCTTTCTCGTTTCTTTATTGTTTATATTTTTTTTTGTTCCATTTCCATTTTCTTTAAACTTTAATTTAACGTTAAAGAGAAAAACATGTGTTTTGAAATAAGATAACAATTTATTAACATTAAAATGCAAACAACAAATATGTACAAGTATCACAGTCCAACTATTTACAAATATTTAGAAGTGTCTCAATGGCTCTGACTCCCAAGAGTCTCTCACTTTCTAAAATCTCTCACACAGTGTCCTTGCTGGTTCTGGTACCGCAGCCTGAGGATACCCGTTGGTGTGTTGAGTTCCTTAGAGGTGAAGAGGGTTGAGGGTGAAATGCCCTCTAGGTTGCTGTCGATGGACCCCGGGGTCAGGGCCGGGAAGGTGAGTGGTGTCCCAGGTGTCTTGACGGTGGCTGACAGCGACGACACTGAAGGAGTTGGTGAAGGAGCCTTGACAAGGGTGGCTGATGGTGCAGGTGGCATCCCTGCTTGCCCCTCCATGGTATGGGGCAAGGAGGACTGGCCTGAAGACTGTTGTGACTGGGGTGGCATCCAGGTTAGAGGTGAGGGCTGACTGGCTGGATGTTGCTGCTGATGCTGCTGCTGCTGCTACTCTGGAAGTGCCTGCAAGGTGGCTGGTTGAGGTTGATGCCAGAACTGCTGCTGCTGAGGGGGCTGCCAAGGTTGCTACTGCTGTGGGGCTGGCCAGATCATGAGTGGTCGTTAATGTGGCTGCTGGAAGACCTTATACAGATGCCTGTAGCGGTGCACACGGTTGAGGCAGTCTATCTGGAATTCACTCCTGGAGTCCTTCGGGATGGCCCGCATGTGCCCTTCAGCAGGCATGCAGAATCGTGTAAGATCTTCTGTTGGCTGGTGTACGAGTGGGAATCTGCTTTCGGAAGGGATCTGAGATATACAAACATTGTAACAATTTAGTACAACATTTCAATGCAACATATTCCACATGCCATATCAAGAGCAATGGATCAAACTGGAATACAATCTGCATGTAGACTTTGGGATTCTCACCTGTTTCACTAAATCACTGAGCTCGCTCTTGGTCACCTCGCTGTCGGCAGTTGTGGTGGTTGTCTTTGTTGTTGGTGGCCTGGACTGCTTCCCCTTGCCCTTGCCCTTCATTGTCATCGTCGCTGATCGTAACTGCAGCTAACTCTGGGACAGCAAACTATTCACTGGGGACTGCCTCTCACCGGATGATGTGTTGCATCAAGAAACTCCAGGTCTCCATGATCTGGTCGTCACGGACACTCCTTTGTGGCTGGCCAGTTCCACTCTTCTTCTTCTTCATAATCTTCCCCACCCAGGTTCTCAAGGTCTCCTAGTGCTTCTTGCATTGGCCGCCATGTTGAGCCACTCCTTCTGCTTCTTGTCATAAAGCTGGGGGTTCTCCTTCACAAACTCTTCCAACCTAAACTCGGCGTCTTCTGTCCAGTGGTATTCAGGGATTTCTTTCTTGTACTCCCGGACCCACTTCTTCTGCTTTCTGTTACCCTCGTCCTCACTGGATGGCTCTCTCTGGCTTTCGATTGGATCCTGCTGTGTCTCTGGGATCACATCAAGACTTAAAATTGATGACTGATGGGAATTATCTCTCTAAGCAGTGTTTCCCTCTGGCTTGTCGGCTTCTGGCCTTCTCTTTCTGTCGTCAGCTTAGTTTTAGGCATATTGTCTCCTCCCTGGCGATCTCTGGAATGGTGAACAGTGTCCAGGAAGCCCTACATATACCCCCACACCTGCGCGAGTGCCACTGTTGCGCAGTAGTCGTGGACTGCTTGTGAACTGTTCGTGAACTGCTCGTGAACTGCTCGTGAAATGCTCGTGCCATGCGCAAACTGCTCATTAAGTGCAAAAACTAGTCATGAACTACTCGTGCCATCAATGCTTGAAGTACACGTGACCATGTCAGTGGGAAGGCACGGCAACACTACGACGTGCGCATATTCGTGAAAACGTCGTCAACCACTCATGAACTCGACGTGAGCTGTTTGTGAACTATACGTGGCAGTTTGTGACAGTCCTGGCTTGGCACGCATTACCGCGCACTAGCACATATCCTCCTGCATCGTCCCGACTAGGTCACGACGAGCTCATGAATAGTTTGCACATAGTTCACAACCCGGTTGCGAGATTTTGTCATTACCAAAATTTTTAACATTTCAAAATTCTCGTCCCGACATGCTACGCAGTCACGACTTCTTTACATATACTTCACGCCAGTTTACGACTAGTTTGTGCACTGGCATGACTCCAGTCATGACAAGGCGTGCCACAGATTCGTGCAAGTGTCAGCCTGGCCTAACTCAGCAAGACTTGGTTGTACCCCAAGTTCACACTTTTTAAATGCATGGACGATGTCAAATCCTATACAGCATATTTCTAATGTATTTTACCGACCACTATAGGATTTCTTTAATACAGTCGAGACATAATGAACAATTAAAAATTGTCCACTTAGGTTGTCATAATTTCTTGCTTCTTCTTCAACGAGTTTAAGGTCATTTGTAAGAGTAACAAAAAAAAAAAAATATGTAATTTTGTTGTGAAAAATTGCTCTCCTTTAAGTAGCAATATATTATTTAGGAAAATGTTTCTGTAAAGAAAAAAAAAATTGTTCGTTACCTTTTTCTCCATCCATCTTTTAACTTAAGACATGGCAAGTTTATTTTCCCAAGGAAGTAAATAGTAAATAAATTTCATTTAATATCTTAATACCACAAAGTTCTTCTATATTCTAGAAGTTTATGTTTTGTAAAGAAACAGTATTAGAAAAACAAGAATTCAATAAAATATTCAAAAAGATATCGAATGTTTTTACTTCAATTTACCTCTATAACATACCATTTTGAACGGGATAAAATCCGTCTTTTATATAATAAGAAATTTATTCACTTTTTCGTAAAGAATACTTATTCATTCTATCTGAATTAGTTTTGATTTAATCCGCTTATGTCATTACTAGATAGGATTTAGTAGAAACATCTCTTGAATTAATATGATTGAGCCTATGTTTCATCAAAAATATAACGACCTGTACCTTTTTACATGACTGAATATTGAAATTGATCAGAGAGAGAGAGAGAGAGAGAGAGAGAGAGAGAGAGAGAGAGAGAGAGATTTGTACTACTTGATGTTCGAAGAATCTGTAAATTAGCCGTCAGAAGATTTTTTCCTATAGTAATAACAGTTCGGTAATAAACTAACTTTGATATCTGCTAGAGATAATCTATTGACAGGAGTGCAATGAAGTTACACCTATCATCTATATATCAAAGATATGCAATCTTTTGTGATCTCAATGATTTATAGAAATTTTATATATGTTTTAAGATATCTTCATACTAATATGTCTAATTTATTTAATCATTATAAATTTTTTTTTTGCCTCGTCTTTCTTTAATAACATGGTGCATTAACAACGTAATAAGGGAAAATTAAAATGCAGCAGCAGAAATCCAGAATAAAAAAAAAGAAGTAAGAGACAAAAACAAGATGTCGGAACCCGACCGCAATGAGAAATAATGAGCCGACAGCGAACACTTCCCAGCACTTTCAACTTTACCTGGGAAGGCAGCAAGAATCTTGGTCCTTAAAAAGAACATGGCACAAAAAGCTCACATTTTCTCTTTCCATTTAAACTATGAACTTCAATAGAAATTTTAAGCAAGAATTTTTCTTGTCTTTTTCACATACTTAATTCTAGTATCCGACAGGTTATCTTTTATCTTATAACTTTTGATTATTGATTTATCTGAAGAAGCGTTCAATATGATGTTAGTCTAAAATTATCATTGAGAAAAAAGATGGTTGATAATAATAGTGATTTTTTATGATTACCTTTACTATCCTTATGTATTTTTTTTTTTCAGTCAGCAACGTCACTGTGAAAAGTTGCCTATCTTGCATGAGTAAAACTACATTAAGAGAACGCAAATCAGAATCTGAGAAAAAGGGAATATCCTGTGGAACAATTCAGTTTCATGACATTATTCGTGAATGAGGATCTCTCTCGGCCATTGAACATATTTGGCTTAACTTGGGATAAGATAAAATGTTTAACGTCTTTCTTTGGTTAGTTCTGGCAAGAGCAGGACTATTTTTTCTACTGAGAATTTGATTAGAAATATATATCCTTTTAAACATTCAATTTGTTGTTTATACTTTGAATTTCTGTTAAATTTATCTTTTATTCATTTCTGATCTCCCAGTCAAAAAAGTTTTAAGGAAAGTAAACAATCTTCTACAATGTAAAAATAATTCTAGTTATTAAGAACAAAAATAATAGAAAGATATGCAATTTAGTAAGATATTTGAAAGGTCACACAAAAATTTTAGCTATAATTTTTCTAATTAACAAAATCTTAAGATTTATTCTTATGAAAATAGATGTGGCTAATTTTCCTTACATAAACGCTCATACTTTTTAATGCAAAATTTCTTCTAATCTTTTATTATGCTGATAATATCTGCCTAATAGATCTAAAAGAATTGTGATTTGATATGTTATGACCGCCTGTGAATTTAAAAGAAAATTTATCATAGATTTCTCTATATCAGTGAATTTCATGATTTATCATGGGGAGAGAGAGAGAGAGAGAGAGAGAGAGAGAGAGAGAGAGAGAGAGAGAGAGAGAGAGAGAGAGAGAGAGAGAGAGAGATAAAATAAAATCCAGCCACTCATCTCCCAATACCATTTCACCAAACGGCAATGTTCTAGTCTACATCACATTTGGTCTTTTATAACTTCATTTGGGTATTGCATTGCCATGACGTCCTTTGATATCGGGGAAAAGTTTTCATCGACTGAGTTTCGTCTCGGAGAAATATATGGGAAAGGAATCAATAGTCCTAATTAAACCAACAGCAAAGTAATGCCAGATATCTTCCAAAGTCACGTAATGTAAGTGTCGCAACTGGTATAAGATTTTTGACTTAGCATCAAAGTTGCGCCTTTTGTTTTGAGGGATCAGTTTTCTTAATTGTTCAGGGGTTCTCAATAAAAAATTTGCTAGTTTATATAATCAGAGGAATTACCTGTTTTTGACAGTCATGTTCTAGTTTGGAACTACTATCTTTTGCTCTGGGCCTTCCTAAAATACTAATTAACAAAAGACAAAATCTAAACAATTCTTGTTAAATGTCGGTAGAAACCAACACAAGAATCATAACGGTACAGAGAGCCAATGACTTATGCCATGTTCATGATATCCATAGTTCTGATATTGCATAACAGCATTAAACTTTAAACATAAAAAACAGATGAGAGTTGCAATTGTTTTATATGAAAATCTATTACAAAACTGATGATTATTCTGAGTCCTTTCTAACTTTTTATTATTGTTTAGGC
>NC_090755.1:39197559-39202559 GCF_036898095.1 Palaemon carinicauda | reverse complement strand
TTGGGTCAAGGTCATTCATGTCAACATCAATAGTATTGAATAATCAATTTAATGTTTTATCAGATAATTGTGAGACAATAGATTTTCCTATGAAACACACGGCCGAATTAAGTAAAACAGTGCATGCTCCCGTAGATTTGCAACGAATTCATACAATAATAAGCCAAAATGAGTTACGGCCAACCTTATATGCTGTAAATTTAGAACACAAATCCTTTACGTTATTTTTTGACTCTGGTAGTCCACGTAATATTATGGATTTGAAGACACATCATTTGTTGTTTTCGAACTTTCCGATTGAAAAATCAGGAATTAGACTTTCAGGTATAGGAAATAGTGAATTAAACGTCATAGGCATAACTCATATTCAGTTCAGAGTCGGTAATCGCACGTTTGCCGATACATTTGTTGTTGTAAAAAACATTAATATGTATCCAGCTGTAATTATAGGATACCCATCTATGGGAAATCAGAACATTATCTTAGCTCCTGCCAAGCACGGCGTGTATATCAAAGGGAAATTCTATAAGTCTTCTAATACCTTAAAGTCAGTTTTGGATAAAAAGGAGACGACAAATGTAACCGTAACGTACGTTGAAGAACCAATAACTTGTCTCACTAATAAAGAAATAATATACGCGACCCAGCAGAATTCTCGTTCACCCGTAATATCATCTTGCACGCAATCTATCGAACCAAACATACCTTCGAATTTAATAGTGCAAATAAAGAAAACACTACCGGGATCTGAAATATTAATCCTATCCGATACTTTGAAAACCAACGGATTGTCTGTCACACAAGCTATTTATACAGTAGGCTCACATCAGCAATGTAATATCGAAGTCTGTAATCATTTAAATAACACTTTAGTAATTCACAAAAATCAACATATCTTGGATGTAGAAGTTTATAAACATCGTATTCTTACCGTTGCTGAAATCAATCACTCTCAAACAGTTGCGGATGAATCCCTTTTGCGATCTATTAAAAATAAAATCAGTAAGGACATTCAAGACGAAGAAATTCAGCAGAAATTTTTTGAACTTTTAACTAAATATCAAGATGTCTTTTCCACTACGGATGGATCCTTAGGAAAAACAGATGTGATCGAGCATCAAATAAGGTTAAAGGACAAGCAGAAAATTATATATGTACCCTCTTACAGACTCCCTATGAAATTCCAGAATGAAATAAATGATGAAGTGGGTAAAATGTTAGAGGAAGGAGTCATTAGAAAATCAAACAGCCCTTATAATTTTCCTTTCATAGTTGTACCGAAAAAAGATCGAACATGGCGTATCTGCGTCGACTTTCGTCGTCTAAACGAGGAAACGATCCGTGATCGATTCCCAGTGCCATGTACTGACGATATTTTGTCTTTGTTAGGTCCGAATAAATATTTTACCAGTTTGGACTTACTTAAAGGCTTTCACCAGATATCATTAGAAGATGATAGTATCCCATACACAGCCTTCAGCACAGCCAGGGGACATTATGAATTTTTACGGATGCCTTTTGGTTTACGTTGTGCTCCTATAACATTTACAAGAATGATTAACATAGTGTTTGGAGACTTGTTAGGGGATATATTGCATGCCTATATGGATGATCTTGTAATCTTTTCCAACACCTTAGAAGAACATCTACGTAAGTTAGAACTAGTACTACAGAGATTAAGACAACATAACTTAAGGGTAAAGATTAGTAAGTGTGAATTTTTCAAAACAGAATTAATATATTTGGGTTTCATGGTGTCAAGCCAAGGTCTTAAAGTAGTCCATGATAAGGTGTCGGCTATACGTAATTTTCCCATACCTACTAATGTCAAGGGAATACAGCAATTTCTGGGTTGTAGTGGTTATTACAGGCGTTTTATACCCAACTATTCAATAATAGCCTTTCCTTTAACTGATCTTACGAAGAAGGGCGTAGATTTCATATGGTCTGAGCAACATCAACAGGCGTTTAATACTTTAAAAGATGAACTGTGTAGTTCTCCTATCTTAAAATTTCCTGACTTCGGTAAGGAATTCTTCATTGCAACAGACGCCTCAGACTTAGGAGTAGGAGGGGTATTGCTTCAACAATATGATAAACAGTTTTTCCCGATAGCTTTCTATTCTCGAAAATTGAGAACTTCCGAAAGTAAGTATGCAGTAATAGACAAGGAAGGACTAGCTATTGTTAATTCGCTAGTGCATTTTAAGTTCATAATTTACGGTTATCCCGTTAAGGTTCTTACTAACCATAAACCACTAACAGAGTTCTTTAAAGGCTTCAACCACAGCCCTAAATGAACTCGGTGGCATTTGATCATTCAAGATTTTGGCGCAAGAATCGGGTATTTACCTGGGAAAGCAAATATCATTGCGGATGCATTATCACGCAACCCCGTGTCATCTTTTACGGAGCCTTTAGCTGAATTAATAGATATATCAACATCCATGCCTATTGTAAAAACAATATCTGAACAAGAAGATTTAGGCTGGAGTGCTGAATTGTTACAGACTAAGCAAAGAAAAGATCAGAAAATAGAAACAATTATAAATGCTTTGAAAGGCAATCATAAAGAAAAGGAATATATAAAGTATAAGCAGCAGAATTATATAATCAAAGATAATATTCTGTGTAGGACTGTGACAAGGAAAACCCGCAATACACCACATGTAACTAACGACCAGGTAGTAGTACCAATCTCACTTATTTCCACTGTCCTGAATTGGTTGCATTCAAATCCATTACATGGACACCCTGGGTTCTCATTAATGTCACAGAAAGCCAAATCATTGTTTTATTGGCATACAATGCTTACAGATATAAAAAGACACATAGCTAATTGTCGCACATGTCAGGAAAACAAAGGGCATACGAAAACACCTGTCAGCCTAGGAGCTTATCCTGTGCCCAATCAACCCTTTGAAAGAATACATTTAGATTTGTTAACAGGATTTTACGAGTCAGACAGAGGAAATAAGCACCTCTTAGTAATTATAGATGCTTTAACTCGATATACAGAACTAATGGCGCTTAAAACTAAAACTGCGATTGAATGCGCTAGGAAGTTTTACGAGTGTTACATTTGTAAACATGGAATTCCACACATGATAATCTCAGACTCGGGTGGTGAATTTAATAATCACTTTTTTACCTCATTGTGTGAATTCCTCAACATAAAGAAGATTAATACCATGATATATCACCCAGAGTCGAATGGGCTAGTGGAAAGAGGGAATAGGAAGATATTAAATATATTGAGGGTAACACTAGGGGGATCAGACCCCAACTGGGATATTGCAATACCGGCGGCACTGAGTACTCTGAATCATTCATATCATATATCAATTAAAATGTCACCGCATGAAGCATTGTATGGTACCCCAGTTAGAACACCTTTCCATGTATTAACGCCTACAACTAATTTATCAAATCCTTTAAAAGAATGTATAAATGCAAGTATAAGTCGATATGATATCCTTCGAAAGAATTTAGAAGAATCACAAACCATAATGAAAAGGAATCATGATAAAATAGCGAAACCAACTAAAACATATACCGTGGGTGATAACATATATATTCAAATCAATGTCAGAAAAGGGCTCAACTATAAATTAACACCTAAGTTTGAAGGCCCATTTAACATTTTGGAAACATTAACGGCCAATAGGTTTAGAATTCAAAACGTAGCCCAACCCACGGTTGAGAGAATAGTACCATTGGCTCACATAAGAAATTAAAAAGAAAAGAGAGGAAAAGAAGTGAGGGAAAATTTTATTCTGTTTTATGTGATTAAAAGTTTTCTTTTTAATACAGGAGTAATTACATATATTTTTTCTCGTTACAGGTTTCCAAGATGAATTTTTTGTTGTTGGGAGTGATATTGTTCGCTCAGACATTTTTCTCGTATGGGATGAGTTCTAAGACTAAAAATATATATTTTAAATATGGCAATATAGTTGAAAGACAAGAAGACATTTTTATTACATCAACCAACGTAATTGTAGAAGTGAATATGCAAGCAATTTTTCTTCAAGAGAATGATGTCATTAGCTTAAGAACCGCCATTTCAAGGTTTTCTGCATCATTGGATGAGTTGCATAGAAGACATTTTCATTTGACTACTAAGAGTTTGCTTGGATCAACATTAAAAGTTGCAGAGATGCTATCTGATGACTTGAAAAATAAGACTGGCAAGACAGGATCTTTGGCTTATGACCTTTTGATGTGGACTGTAGGACACGAACAGAAAGAAAGACGGAATCCGTTTATTTATGCTGCATTAAGCATCTTTGGGTCTGTTGCAAGTTTAGGTTTAGGAATTCCCAATCGTCTTAAAATTAGTAATCAAAATAAGAAAATTGAGTTCTTGACTCATAAAGATGAATTGATTATGTCAGAACTAAGGAATCAGTTAGCTTCAATCAATAAAATTATGGATTTATTAAATGAACATTCAGATAATATCGTTCAAATTATGGAAGTACAGGATTTGTTGACAACATTAACGTATTATGATTCAAAGATAGATCACATACATAACAGAATTACACATTTCATTGAGAAATCCAAGGATTATGTAGAAGCTATCATGTTAGCAACTAAAGGTGTATTGTCGGCCCATTTGTTGCCTATAAGTTACTTAAAATTAATTCTGAAGAACGGAAGGGATAAACTAGGCTATGTTCCTTTGTTAGACGAACATAGGTTAGAATTTTATTACAGCCTAATTACAGTAAACGTAGATAATAACAAGATTAGGATTACAATTCCCTTTGATTCTTCTGATGCCTGGCAATCTTACAGGATATCACCATTTCCGACTTTCATGACGAATCACTCAAATCCAGTAATATCCAGTTTGACAGGACACGTACTGATTTCCCCAGACAAGGAAACATATACGGTCATTAAAGACTTAAATCAATTAACTCACTGTTCAGACGCAATAGATAGAAAAATATGTACAGCTGACTCATTTGAATTCCATAAAAACTTAATGG
>NC_090755.1:39180059-39192559 GCF_036898095.1 Palaemon carinicauda | reverse complement strand
TTTTTCCCCCGCCCATTCCCCAAATAGGTTAGTAACTCCTGCTATTAATTTATCGCAGGCTCTCAAATTTGTACCTAAATTCGAAGAAAATAATGTAGCAGAGTTTTTTGTATCGTTTGAGAGGATTGCTGCAAGGTTGGAGTGGCCCCAAGAGTATTGGACCACTCTTATACAAAGTAAATTGGTTGGAAGAGCTCAGAGGGTATATGTAACGCTGGAGGAGGATCTATCAGCAGATTATGAGAGTGTGAAGGCTATTGTCTTGACGGCCTATGAGTTAGTCCCTGAAGCTTATAGGCAACACTTCCGGAACTTAGAAAAATGTAGGGAACAAACTTATGTTGAATTTGCCAGGGCGAAGGAACAGTATGCTAGCGATTGGTTCAAGTCCAAGGAGGTGGGAGATTTTGAGAAATTGAAGGAGTTAATGTTGGTGGAGGAGTTTAAAAGGTGTGTCTCGGATAAACTGAAGGTCCACCTCGAAGAGTTGAAACTCGAGACTGTTCAGGAGGTAGCTATCGCTAGTGACGAATATTGCTTGTCTCATAAGAGTGAGTTAGGGGGAGTAACGACAAAGGTGAATTCTGGTTGGGTTAAGATGGGTAGGAATAATAATGCTAATCCTAATAATAATGCTAAGGTGTTCAGTAGAAATAATCAGGGAAGTAATAATAATCAGGGTAATGCTAATAATAATTTTTCTCCTAACAGAGGCAATAGGCCAAATATATACAATCCAGAGAAATTGAAAACATTGACGTGCTTCTTTTGCAATAAGAAGGGGCACGTAAAGAGTATGTGTTATGCATTTAGAAAATCTCAAAATGCTAATGTTAGGCCAGTGATGGGTGTGGAAGAGAGAGAGAGAGAGAACCTACCCCAACAACATCCGCTGATCAATGACTACCTGGTTGTTTTGACAGATATTTGTCTTTCGGTAGTGTCTCCTTCGCCAATTCTTCCGAGAAAAGGCGAGTGCGTATTTTGCGTGATACCGGTGCAGCTCAGTCTTTGATTCTAAGGGAGGCATTACCTTGTAATTTTGTACCCAAAAGTGGGGAATTTGTGTTATTGGCTGGTTTTCCTGATTCTGTAAAGTCATATGCTATTGAAAATTTTAATTTAATCTGCCCTTCCTTTGCAGCGAATTTGAAATTGGCCATAGTTGATAAATTCCCGGTTAAGGAGGTTGATGTTGTGTTAGGGAATGATGTGGCTATGAAGAATAATAATTGTCCGATATTGGTAAACCCTAATAGTGAAGTAGCAGCAGTTAGTCGTTCTAGTGCTAGAATTGTTGACGCTGCAGAGTCAACAATTGATGTAGATTTAAGTAGTTTAGATCGTAGTGATAGCCTAGCTGTAGATCTTGGAATGTTAACGGACAAGTTAAATTGGACTACTGAAGAGCTAATCAAAGCCCAGAAAAAGGAGTTTCGGGAACTCCCTATCGAGTCAGGGGAGGTGTCCGATATGACTGGTCCAAAATTTAAGATAATTGATATTTTATATAGGTTGAGTAGGCCTATGGGGGTGGATAATGTTGATTATGAAATTGTGAAACAGATAATGGTTCCTTTTGGTTACAGGAAGGAGTTAATGTCATTGGCGCACGAAAGTGGTCTGGCTGGCCATTTTGGAATTCATAAAACTTCTTGCAAATTGTTAGGGAATTATTATTGGCCGAAGTTGAAGGCAGATGTAAAGAAGTTTGTCAATAGTTGTGATGTGTGCCAGAGGGTCGGTAAACCCAATCAGCGGATTCCAAAATCGCCTCTATGTCCTATTCCTGTAGTTTCCGAACCTTTTAAGGAAGTCATTATTGATGTGGTTGGACCATTACCGAAGACGCGTAGTGGTAATGAGTATATTTTGACAATCATGGATAGGATGCCTCGATATCCTGAGGCAATACCACTACGTACAATAAAAAGTGTTAAAATTGTAGATGTACTAATTGACTTTTTTACCAGGTTTGGGATGCCTAAGATTATTCAATCGGATTGTGGTTTTAATTTTGTTAGCAGGTATTTCAGAGATAAAATGGCAGAGTTAAATATAAAACATGTGACCTCTTCTCCATATCATCCGGAAAGCCAGGGAGCTCTGGAGAGACTTCATCAGACCCTGAAATCCATGGTAAAGAAATATTGTTTGATTAATGGTTCTGAATGGGATAAGGAATTACCTTATTTGTTGTTCGCTTTTCGTTCTGTCCCAAGTCAGTCTTTAGGTTTTTCGCCTTTCAGCCTTATGTTTGGCCATTGTGTTCGAGGTCCTCTTGATGTGGTTCGTGAGTCTTGGGAGGGAGACGTCCCTGAGGTTAATTTATTGGATTATGTGTCTAATCTAGGTGATAAATTAACCAAGGCTTGGAAATTTGCGGGTGAAAACTTATTATGTAGCCAAAAAAGAGTGAAGTTTTTCTTTGATAGAAGGTCCAAGGCACGCGACTTTGCGGTAGGCGATAAAGTATTAGTTTTGTTACCCTTCCCAGGGAATCCATTGAAAGCTTCTTTTTCAGGTCCTTGGAAAATTTTGAAAAAAATAAGTGAAGTTAACTATTTAGTGGAGACACCTCAAAGAAGGAAACCTTTTCAACTGTGTCATGTAAATATGTTGAAAGCTTATATGGAACGGGAAAAAGTCATTCCTGTGGCAACTATTGGGAACACGGTAGATTCTGAGAACAATAACCATTTTTCTTTTTCAGAGGGGGAGGGTATTGATGATAATTGTTTTAATGGATGTGAATGGCGGTCGGATAATAGAAAGTCTTTGGAAAAATTTTCGGGAGTAATTTCACATTTAGGTAAGGAAGAACAAAGGTCTTTGAAAAATTTAGTATCTAATTATAAAGAATTATTTTCGGATATACCGGGTAGGACTTCGGTCCTTGAACATGATGTAGAGGTAGGTGGCGCCACTCCTGTGAAACAATCTCCTTACAGGTTGAATCCCTTCAAAAATGAGGTTGTAGCAAAGGAAGTGGATTATATGCTAAAACATGACCTAATTGAACCTAGTCAAAGTCCTTGGTCATCACCTGTTGTATTGGTAAAGAAATCCGACGGTGATTTCAGGTTATGTTTTGATTACCGTAAGTTGAATGAGTTGTCTAAATCTGATTGTTATCCATTACCTCGAATTGAGGATTGTATTGATCGAATGGGGAAGGCCAAATACATTAGCAAATTCGATTTGTTGAAAGGTTATTGGCAAGTTCCTCTTTCAAAGCGGGCAAGGGCCCTGTCTGCTTTTGTAACACCACAGGGATTGTTTCAATGTAAAGTTATGCCGTTTGGTATGAAGAACGCGGCTGCTACCTTTCAGAGGTTAATGAATACTTTAGTCCATGGTTTAGAAGGATGTGTTGTGTATATTGATGATATTGTTATTTATAGCGATGATTGGGAAACCCATTTAAAACGTATTAGGGCACTATTTGAGGTGTTGAAAAAGGCAAATTTGGTAATTAATTTAAAGAAAAGCGATTTCGCAAAGGCGAAGGTGGTATATTTGGGTCATGAGGTTGGTAATGGTAAAGTTGCTCCTAAGCAGGCCAATATCGAAAGTATTGAAAATATGGTAGTCCCTAAATGTAGGAGGGATGTCCGAAGACTCCTTGGTTTGAGTGGGTACTACCGAAGGTTTGTTAGGAATTTTCCGGATATAGCCGATCCGTTAACAAATCTCTTGAGAAAGAATGTAGCATTTGTCTGGACGAATGAAACTCAAAGGGCTTTTGATAATTTAAAAAGAGTTTTAATTAATTTCCCTGTCTTGAGAGCTCCTGATTTTGACCTTCCTTTTTCTCTTGCTACGGATGCAAGTGACGTTGGTGTAGGAGCGGTGTTGTTGCAGAATGACGAGCAGGGAGTTTCTCATCCTGTCGCATTCTTTTCAAAAAAATTGTCCTCCGCCCAACGTAGGTATTCAACTGTGGAGAAAGAGACACTTGCGTTAATATTCGCTATTAATCATTTTCAGGTTTATCTCTCCTCCTCAGATACACCTATTAAGGTCTTGACAGACCATAATCCCCTGACCTTCATCAGCAGATACAAAAATAAAAATCAACGATTGATGAGGTGGAGTCTCATGCTGCAAGAATGGAATTTAGAATTTTCCCACATCTCAGGAAAAGATAATATTGTTGCCGATTTTCTCTCTCGCAGCGTTGAATATTAGTTGATTGACAGAGGTCTATGCAGTTATTAAAGGTAGTATCTGTATCGTTCTAATTATGGTGTGTGTGCTGTTGAAGTGGGCACGTAGTGAGTAGAAGTAAATGTATATTTAAGATTTATTAATCATGGTTTGTTTACAGAAGACTATAATGTTCTGGGTATATTATATGGGATCTTTAAGGTTAAAAGGTGAGGGTGATCACTGGTACTTTCTAATGATTGATTAACTAGATGGGTCATGGGCTCACGGGTCTGTAGCACAACAGCCGTTTTTTAGGCGCTACAGGCTGGTGTATGAGTGGTACCCTAGACTGAGTTTAGGTTAATCTACTAAGGTTTAGAGGTGTCAGGTACGATAAGGTTTATAATAAGCTAAGAAAAGAGATAGGCACTAATCTGGTATTCTGTATTTTTAGGCTAATAATTACGCTTCACCGAGTTTGTTTGTTTGTTTGCGCAGGGGAGTCTTGTGGTGGTCTTCTCTGTGTCGTTCGGTGTGTGTGTATGTATTGGACACTATGGTGATAAGTGTGATATATAACACTGAAATAGACAGTGGTTTTTGTGATCAACATTTATTGATAGTGAGTGATGTGTATCCCTGAAAATGAACAGTGTATCGAGTGTGGAAAAGGTTTTAGCTTTTGGACTATATATACAGAATCCGGTGGTTAGTGCAATGACTCTTAATTAAGTTTATTAACGACATGAGTGATGTGAAATTTTTAGGTTGGGTACCTATTTATCAGATGGTGATGTTTTGGTTTTCTGGTTTTAGAAAGTTTACTTGTGATTAATTTAGGTTTAAGATTTTTTTTAGTATTGGTTATATATGGCTATCCTTGTGAGCTGCAAACCTTGGTACTTGCCCCCCTCTTTCCTTTTGTTTGTCATGTTTTTAGCAGTTTGTTTAATAATTATTTTTGAGTGTTGGTTTAATATTTAATATTTTTGAGTGTTGGTTTAATATTTCATTGTGTGATAACCTGTATGTTGTAATTCAAATCACTTTAAAAAAAAATTAAAAAAAAAAAAATTGGAATTTTTTTTTTTGGTTGGGTGAGGAGGTGTAACATTATTGCTTTAATATGTCTAAATTATTTAAGTTTTTATAGATGTATAAGGTTAAATATACTGTAGAATTATTGTCTTGCTTTAATTGTTTGTCTTTTCACTGGTGGTTATGTTAGTGGTTATAATGGACTAACGGCTGTTTTATATTTTCAAGTGGTGTTGGTTACGTGGCTGCGCTCCTGCGTGAACGGAGTTTTGGAGGGGCTTTTTTTGAGGATGGTTCCTCAGTGTGTTTCTGAGCCTCCAACATTGAAGGGCACGACATTTGCTACTGGATTATATTTACTCCTCGCCATTGCAGAGCTACAGTGTGAAGCTATTTAGCTTTTTTGGATATCCATTCTCTGCAGCAAGGATCCAGTTCATCTTAACATTTTGTGCACTGCCCTTGGTTCAGTAAAAGCCAAGGGGACCTCTCTGTCCCAAGGTAATAATATTTATACCTGCTAAAGTATCGTGATCACGACCGTTGATCGTCAGCTGACGTCATTAGTGGAGCTTGTGAAAGCCTTTGAATCACACCAGCCATCGTCAATTTGATAGGGATATTTAGTTTGTATTTGTTAGGATGTTCTCACTTTTCGTTGGCCTTCTCCTTTCTGGACACTCTCTCCTTTTAGTATGTTTGTGTTGATGACCTTTCTTTAATTGTGTAATTGTTTTCTTTTGCAGGGAGTTTAAGAGTGAGTGGGTATCATTTATTATTGTATTATTGTGGTTCAGGTGTTATTTCTGTCTAAATATTATGTATTAAAATTAAGGAGATTTTTGTGGTATTTTCTTTGTCCCCTTGAGTTGACTTTGCACTCGTATTGATATTTGGTTACTATTCCACCTTTAGTGGACTTAGTACTGTATGATGGTGAATACTATTTGATAAGTGTAGTATTTTGAGTGGTGGTCAAAACCAGCCATCACAAGTGGCGACCGTGACAGGATTGTTCGTTCCTGAGTATTCACCTTTTTGTGCAAAGTTAATTCTTGGGGTAATTTTTTTTTTCAGGCAGTGTATTTTCACCTCCTCGGTGTTGTTTTATGTAAATTTAGTGTTTTGTGTGAATAAGTGATCATGGCTGTTAACGTATTCGAACTCCTTAGAGGAGAGGGGTGGCAAGAGAGATTGGCAGAGTTAAATAGGGAAGACTTGGAAATTGTTGCAGAGCATTTTGAATTGGAATATGATGTGTCCATTAGAAAGGGTGTATTGCTATTGCAAATTTATGATTATGTTAAAACTGTAAAGACAAGTGGGGAACAAGAGGTGAAACCTGATAATGTAGTGTCAGTAGAAATTTTGGATAGGCAAATTGCCCTAAGACAAATGGAATTTGAAATGGAAAAGTTTAAGGCAGGGGAAAGAGAAAAGGAGAGGCAGCATGAGATTGCTATGAGAAACCCAGTTTCTTTTTCCCCCGCCCATTCCCTAAATAGGTTAGTAACTCCTGCTATTAATTTATCGCAGGCTCTCAAATTTGTACCTAAATTCGAAGAAAATAATGTAGCAGAGTTTTTTGTATCGTTTGAGAGGATTGCTGCAAGGTTGGAGTGGCCCCAAGAGTATTGGACCACTCTTATACAAAGTAAATTGGTTGGAAGAGCTCAGAGGGTATATGTAACGCTGGAGGAGGATCTATCAGCAGATTATGAGAGTGTGAAGGCTATTGTCTTGAAGGCCTATGAGTTAGTCCCTGAAGCTTATAGGCAACGCTTCCGGAACTTAGAAAAATGTAGGGAACAAACTTATGTTGAATTTGCCAGGGCGAAGGAACAGTATGCTAGCGATTGGTTCAAGTCCAAGGAGGTGGGAGATTTTGAGAAATTGAAGGAGTTAATGTTGGTGGAGGAGTTTAAAAGGTGTGTCCCGGATAAACTGAAGGTCCACCTCGAAGAGTTGAAACTCGAGACTGTTCAGGAGGTAGCTATCGCTAGTGACGAATATTGCTTGTCTCATAAGAGTGAGTTAGGGGGAGTAACGACAAAGGTGAATTCTGGTTGGGTTAAGATGGGTAGGAATAATAATGCTAATCCTAATAATAATGCTAAGGTGTTCAGTAGAAATAATCAGGGAAGTAATAATAATCAGGGTAATGCTAATAATAATTTTTCTCCTAACAGTGGCAATAGGCCAAATATATACAATCCAGAGAAATTGAAAACATTGACGTGCTTCTTTTGCAATAAGAAGGGGCACGTAAAGAGTATGTGTTATGCATTTAGAAAATCTCAAAATGCTAATGTTAGGCCAGTGATGGGTGTGGAAGAGAGAGAGAGAGAACCTACCCCAACAACATCCGCTGATCAATGACTACCTGGTTGTTTTGACAGATATTTGTCTTTCGGTAGTGTCTCCTTCGCCAATTCTTCCGAGAAAAGGCGAGTGCGTATTTTGCGTGATACCGGTGCAGCTCAGTCTTTGATTCTAAGGGAGGCATTACCTTGTAATTTTGTACCCAAAAGTGGGGAATTTGTGTTATTGGCTGGTTTTCCTGATTCTGTAAAGTCATATGCTATTGAAAATTTTAATTTAATCTGCCCTTCCTTTGCAGCGAATTTGAAATTGGCCATAGTTGATAAATTCCCGGTTAAGGAGGTTGATGTTGTGTTAGGGAATGATGTGGCTATGAAGAATAATAATTGTCCGATATTGGTAAACCCTAATAGTGAAGTAGCAGCAGTTAGTCGTTCTAGTGCTAGAATTGTTGACGCTGCAGAGTCAACAATTGATGTAGATTTAAGTAGTTTAGATCGTAGTGATAGCCTAGCTGTAGATCTTGGAATGTTAACGGACAAGTTAAATTGGACTACTGAAGAGCTAATCAAAGCCCAGAAAAAGCAGTTTCGGGAACTCCCTATCGAGTCAGGGGAGGTGTCCGATATGACTGGTCCAAAATTTAAGATAATTAATAATATTTTATATAGGTTGAGTAGGCCTATGGGGGTGGATAATGTTGATTATGAAATTGTGAAACAGATAATGGTTCCTTTTGGTTACAGGAAGGATTTAATGTCATTGGCGCACGAAAGTGGTCTGGCTGGCCATTTTGGAATTCATAAAACTTCTTGCAAATTGTTAGGGAATTATTATTGGCCGAAGTTGAAGGCAGATGTAAAGAAGTTTGTCAATAGTTGTGATGTGTGCCAGAGGGTCGGTAAACCCAATCAGCGGATTCCAAAATCGCCTCTATGTCCTATTCCTGTAGTTTCCGAACCTTTTAAGGAAGTCATTATTGATGTGGTTGGACCATTACCGAAGACGCGTAGTGGTAATGAGTATATTTTGACAATCATGGATAGGATGCCTCGATATCCTGAGGCAATACCACTACGTACAATAAAAAGTGTTAAAATTGTAGATGTACTAATTGACTTTTTTACCAGGTTTGGGATGCCTAAGATTATTCAATCGGATTGTGGTTTTAATTTTGTTAGCAGGTATTTCAGAGATAAAATGGCAGAGTTAAATATAAAACATGTGACCTCTTCTCCATATCATCCGGAAAGCCAGGGAGCTCTGGAGAGACTTCATCAGACCCTGAAATCCATGGTAAAGAAATATTGTTTGATTAATGGTTCTGAATGGGATAAGGAATTACCTTATTTGTTGTTCGCTTTTCGTTCTGTCCCAAGTCAGTCTTTAGGTTTTTCGCCTTTCAGCCTTATGTTTGGCCATTGTGTTCGAGGTCCTCTTGATGTGGTTCGTGAGTCTTGGGAGGGAGACGTCCCTGAGGTTAATTTATTGGATTATGTGTCTAATCTAGGTGATAAATTAACCAAGGCTTGGAAATTTGCGGGTGAAAACTTATTATGTAGCCAAAAAAGAATGAAGTTTTTCTTTGATAGAAGGTCCAAGGCACGCGACTTTGCGGTAGGCGATAAAGTATTAGTTTTGTTACCCTTCCCAGGGAATCCATTGAAAGCTTCTTTTTCAGGTCCTTGGAAAATTTTGAAAAAAATAAGTGAAGTTAACTATTTAGTGGAGACACCTCAAAGAAGGAAACCTTTTCAACTGTGTCATGTAAATATGTTGAAAGCTTATATGGAACGGGAAAAAGTCATTCCTGTGGCAACTATTGGGAACACGGTAGATTCTGAGAACAATAACCATTTTTCTTTTTCAGAGGGGGAGGGTATTGATGATAATTGTTTTAATGGATGTGAATGGCGGTCGGATAATAGAAAGTCTTTGGAAAAATTTTCGGGAGTAATTTCACATTTAGGTAAGGAAGAACAAAGGTCTTTGAAAAATTTAGTATCTAATTATAAAGAATTATTTTCGGATATACCGGGTAGGACTTCGGTCCTTGAACATGATGTAGAGGTAGGTGGCGCCACTCCTGTGAAACAATCTCCTTACAGGTTGAATCCCTTCAAAAATGAGGTTGTAGCAAAGGAAGTGGATTATATGCTAAAACATGACCTAATTGAACCTAGTCAAAGTCCTTGGTCATCAGCTGTTGTATTGGTAAAGAAATCCGACGGTGATTTCAGGTTATGTTTTGATTACCGTAAGTTGAATGAGTTGTCTAAATCTGATTGTTATCCATTACCTCGAATTGAGGATTGTATTGATCGAATGGGGAAGGCCAAATACATTAGCAAATTCGATTTGTTGAAAGGTTATTGGCAAGTTCCTCTTTCAAAGCGGGCAAGGGCCCTGTCTGCTTTTGTAACACCACAGGGATTGTTTCAATGTAAAGTTATGCCGTTTGGTATGAAGAACGCGGCTGCTACCTTTCAGAGGTTAATGAATACTTTAGTCCATGGTTTAGAAGGATGTGTTGTGTATATTGATGATATTGTTATTTATAGCGATGATTGGGAAACCCATTTAAAACGTATTAGGGCACTATTTGAGGTGTTGAAAAAGGCAAATTTGGTAATTAATTTAAAGAAAAGCGATTTCGCAAAGGCGAAGGTGGTATATTTGGGTCATGAGGTTGGTAATGGTAAAGTTGCTCCTAAGCAGGCCAATATCGAAAGTATTGAAAATATGGTAGTCCCTAAATGTAGGAGGGATGTCCGAAGATTCCTTGGTTTGAGTGGGTACTACCGAAGGTTTGTTAGGAATTTTCCGGATATAGCCGATCCGTTAACAAATCTCTTGAGAAAGAATGTAGCATTTGTCTGGACGAATGAAACTCAAAGGGCTTTTGATAATTTAAAAAGAGTTTTAATTAATTTCCCTGTCTTGAGAGCTCCTGATTTTGACCTTCCTTTTTCTCTTGCTACGGATGCAAGTGACGTTGGTGTAGGAGCGGTGTTGTTGCAGAATGACGAGCAGGGAGTTTCTCATCCTGTCGCATTCTTTTCAAAAAAATTGTCCTCCGCCCAACGTAGGTATTCAACTGTGGAGAAAGAGACACTTGCGTTAATATTCGCTATTAATCATTTTCAGGTTTATCTCTCCTCCTCAGATACACCTATTAAGGTCTTGACAGACCATAATCCCCTGACCTTCATCAGCAGATACAAAAATAAAAATCAACGATTGATGAGGTGGAGTCTCATGCTGCAAGAATGGAATTTAGAATTTTCCCACATCTCAGGAAAAGATAATATTGTTGCCGATTTTCTCTCTCGCAGCGTTGAATATTAGTTGATTGACAGAGGTCTATGCAGTTATTAAAGGTAGTATCTGTATCGTTCTAATTATGGTGTGTGTGCTGTTGAAGTGGGCACGTAGTGAGTAGAAGTAAATGTATATTTAAGATTTATTAATCATGGTTTGTTTACAGAAGACTATAATGTTCTGGGTATATTATATGGGATCTTTAAGGTTAAAAGGTGAGGGTGATCACTGGTACTTTCTAATGATTGATTAACTAGATGGGTCATGGGCTCACGGGTCTGTAGCACAACAGCCGTTTTTTAGGCGCTACAGGCTGGTGTATGAGTGGTACCCTAGACTGAGTTTAGGTTAATCTACTAAGGTTTAGAGGTGTCAGGTACGATAAGGTTTATAATAAGCTAAGAAAAGAGATAGGCACTAATCTGGTATTCTGTATTTTTAGGCTAATAATTACGCTTCACCGAGTTTGTTTGTTTGTTTGCGCAGGGGAGTCTTGTGGTGGTCTTCTCTGTGTCGTTCGGTGTGTGTGTATGTATTGGACACTATGGTGATAAGTGTGATATATAACACTGAAATAGACAGTGGTTTTTGTGATCAACATTTATTGATAGTGAGTGATGTGTATCCCTGAAAATGAACAGTGTATCGAGTGTGGAAAAGGTTTTAGCTTTTGGACTATATATACAGAATCCGGTGGTTAGTGCAATGACTCTTAATTAAGTTTATTAACGACATGAGTGATGTGAAATTTTTAGGTTGGGTACCTATTTATCAGATGGTGATGTTTTGGTTTTCTGGTTTTAGAAAGTTTACTTGTGATTAATTTAGGTTTAAGATTTTTTTTAGTATTGGTTATATATGGCTATCCTTGTGAGCTGCAAACCTTGGTACTTGCCCCCCTCTTTCCTTTTGTTTGTCATGTTTTTAGCAGTTTGTTTAATAATTATTTTTGAGTGTTGGTTTAATATTTAATATTTTTGAGTGTTGGTTTAATATTTCATTGTGTGATAACCTGTATGTTGTAATTCAAATCACTTTAAAAAAAAATTAAAAAAAAAAAATTGGAATTTTTTTTTTTGGTTGGGTGAGGAGGTGTAACATTATTGCTTTAATATGTCTAAATTATTTAAGTTTTTATAGATGTATAAGGTTAAATATACTGTAGAATTATTGTCTTGCTTTAATTGTTTGTCTTTTCACTGGTGGTTATGTTAGTGGTTATAATGGACTAACGGCTGTTTTATATTTTCAAGTGGTGTTGGTTACGTGGCTGCGCTCCTGCGTGAACGGAGTTTTGGAGGGGCTTTTTTTGAGGATGGTTCCTCAGTGTGTTTCTGAGCCTCCAACATTGAAGGGCACGACATTTGCTACTGGATTATATTTACTCCTCGCCATTGCAGAGCTACAGTGTGAAGCTATTTAGCTTTTTTGGATATCCATTCTCTGCAGCAAGGATCCAGTTCATCTTAACATTTTGTGCACTGCCCTTGGTTCAGTAAAAGCCAAGGGGACCTCTCTGTCCCAAGGTAATAATATTTATACCTGCTAAAGTATCGTGATCACGACCGTTGATCGTCAGCTGACGTCATTAGTGGAGCTTGTGAAAGCCTTTGAATCACACCAGCCATCGTCAATTTGATAGGGATATTTAGTTTGTATTTGTTAGG